>NC_083805.1:2023207-2202243 GCF_015708825.2 Lethenteron reissneri
AAGCCGTCGAGACTTTGCGTGCGTGGCCGGATCAGCCTCCCCCCACCACCCACACCACCATCCCTGGACCCCGCCTCCATTCCAGCAGCAGTATGGGGGCCGGGTTGTAGTGAAGGGGGTGGTTGGTAGTGGTTGTTGGAAGTTGAGGGGGGGGGGGTGGCGGTAGTGCAGCGTTTAGCGCGCCGCGCTACGAACCCGGCGACCCCGAGTTTGATTCGCGCTCACGTCAAACCAACGCGGGTGGTGACGATGACCCTGAAACCGGGACGCGAACCTCCTTGGAGTCTAAAACGTGAGCAATGGGGGGACAAAGGCGGCCGTGAGTGGTGCTGGCCATTCACCCCTTCGTACGCCATATCGGCTTTAATAGGTGCTCACTTACAATACTTGCCCCAACAGTCGGAAAGGGATATAAGGGGTGGGGGCGAGGGTGGCAGTGGTTCGACCAGCAGTAGCCCGTCATGCGAGCCCAGCACACACATGTGCTTTGGGTTAACCGTCCCGTGACCTCCGTGACCGAGAGCCGTCCACGCTCCACGTGACGTCAATGTGCATCGAGACCGGCACAAGCGCCGCGGTGACGTCACCGCCAATTGGTGGCGAATTAAGTCGTATTGTTGTTGGTGGCGGTGGTGGTTTTTGTGGTGGTGGTAGTGGTTGAGGTGGAATCCACACACGCGGGCGTCATGACCGCGTCACGCGTTCAGTGGCTCGCGGGTCATTCGCTGTACTGTGGACTAATTTCCTCCTGCCATAAGAATGTGGAGTTGACGCCGTTGAGTCGGGGATGTGAACCGTAAGTGAGAGCCACCCTACGCTCGTTAGTGCAGAGGACATAAGCTGGACGGGGACTTCAGAGTTATTTTTTCTCAGCAAAAAATGTTGACTTTATATTTGCGTGGGCCGACCCCACATGGCCCTTACGAAAACTTTGTCTCGGGCCGTTGCAAAAGCTGCAACCGGCATTAATGCCACAAATTCAAGTGTTGCTGTCAGCTGCGACCGGCAAAAACACACACACTTTTACCGAGATCAATTACGGCCAGTGTCCCCGGCTAAACTTTCTGACCGAAAAAGCTGCGACCCCAAATATTAACACACTCGCCTTTTGCCCGTCCAAGGACGGGTGTATTGCAGTAAATCTGAAACTTGCAAGCGAAAAGCAGAGCGTGACGTAATATTCATCGCATCCATTCGTGTGCAATTTGTAAAGGCTGCGGTGACACAGACCTATTTCATTTCAAGGTTATAATCCCTTGTTCATCATGACGTCCTTTTTACTTTGATGTCTCAACAGCGTTAGAGAGATCGCGTGACGTGAGGGTTCTGCCTTTGTCGTGAGGGTTGTGAGTTGACGCTGAGGAGGGGGCGCCTCGCCCCCCATGTGGAGTGACGTCACCTCATGATTATTAATGAGGGGGGAGGGTGCTCCATGTGGAGTGACGTCACATGTTAATGATTATTAATGAGGGGAGGATGGTCGACGAGGAGTGACGTCACGAGCGTTGCACACAGACATCCTTAGCTCATTATAGTAGCTAATAATGGGGGGAGGACGTCACCTGCTCATGGTTATCAATGAGGGGGGCTGTTCGATGTGGAGTGACACTTGCGCATGATTATTAGTGAGGGGGGGGGGGGGAGTACTCCATATTGAGCGACGTCACCCGCTCATGATTATTGAGGGATCGGGGGGGGGGGGTGTCCATTTGGAGGACGTCACCAGCTAATGAATATTAATGAGGGGGGGCTGTCAATGTGGAGTGACGTCACGCGCGTTAAGCACAGACATTCCTGGGTGATTATATTCGGTAGGGCAGAGTCGGTCGCACGGGCTTCAGCCGGGTCACTTGGGGCGGTCACGCGGCCGCCGGTTCGCTGTGGAGTTTTCCATTTAGAAATCTGCAGAAGCACGAAGGGGGCCGTACTCGTGTCTGGCTCTGCTGCCGGGGGGGGGGGGGGCAAGGGCCGCTCCTGCTTCCGCGCAAGTTTATTTATTTATTTCCGTGCCAATTTGAATTCCACTTAAAAGTAAAACATTAGCGGTGTCCGTCTCTACGGACCCGTGCTGGGAACGCCCCGGGAGAGAAAGGGGTTTGGCACACGCTGGGCATCGTGACCCAGAGGTCTGTCCAGCCGCTCAAAGCACAGCACAATCTCGATTTTGCATGCGTGCGAGCGACCTTTGCCTGCGAGGATTGTAAAGTTGCAATTGCACATTCATGGGGTAGGGGGGTGCAGAGATCACATTTGTCCAAAATGCCGGTGTTTTTGGGATTAGATCGCATAAATAAACGTCGCTAAACCCGCCACAGCCAATTAGTAAGGCTTGTCACGTAAACAGAACATGCCAATTCGTTATTAGGATAGCACACCAGTGTGAAGAGCAAAGCCACAACATTTACAATCCTAGTACTTGTAAATGTTGTGGCTTTGCTCTCCAACACACCGGTGTGCTGTACTCGTGTCTCGACATCGCTGGATGGCACCAGGCTGTAAGTGCCGTGCCGGCCCTACAGGTCGCGTTGTGTGGGTGCCGACCAAAGGGGAAGGTCGTGAGCCATGTCACTCTGGTTGACCCGGGAGGACACGTGACCGGTTAAGATGACAGAGGGGCCCCCGAGAGGGGGCTGGGGTCACGTGATTGGGACCCAGGTCCTTCCCGATGGTTCTGGAAGGTGGAGTCCCGAGAGGGACCGGGGTTGTTTATCCTGGGAACAGAACCCTTCTCTCCGATCTATGAGTCTTACAGCACGTGGACCCGGGCAGATGCTGTTGGTCCCAGGTCCGCCGTAACAGTCACGCGGTAACTCGTGTAGCTAGCCGGGTGGAAACCACCCGAGGTTGTTTTTTCTGTTAAGGGAACGTTACCCCGTGTGTTGGAACTAAATAAATGCGCTGCCTCCAAAGTCTACATCTGCGACTCAGTTGAACACACTACACTCGTCACAGATTGGCACGTTATGTTCACGCGACAAACCTTACTAATTGGCGGTCAGGTGGTGTGGCGGGTTTAACGACACATTTACGCGACCCAACCCAAATCAACCTGTATTATTGATATTGGGTCGCGAAAGCCTAGTACGTGTTAAACTGACATTGGTCCAAACTGACACTCCCCCCCCCGCCTCTTTACGATCGTAAAATAGTGGGGGCCAGGACGGCCAGTGACGATCGCCGATGTTTATGGACTTTTGTGGAGTCATCTCGGGTGGACGCCACAAAAAGGACTCGGGCCTGGACACGTGGAATGGCGACCGGTCCCGACTAAGCGTTCTCAGGTGCGGTGAGCACACGCCTCGTGACCCGGCAATTCAGAGGTACAAGGGCCGAGAGGAATTACCCAGATATGAAACTGGTGGCTGCGGGCCAACCAGCAGATTGCAGCAAGTGGTTTAATGAACCCACGTGTGTGTGGACCTGTAAATGTTATCCGCTCCTGAGGGCAAGTTTTTCCTCCAGATCCATTCAGTTTCCTCCCACTTGCCGTTTAAACCGGAAATGGCCAAACGTCTAAAATGTGCAGCCTTTCCGTGCCCTGGCAATGGCGAGGCCGAGGACTGCACGTGCAGTTCATACGCGGGGCTTAAGTTTGTCGCCGAATATGTTCTGCGTCGACTGCAATCGACCTGGACAGAGGAGCGTAAAGTAGCCAGAGCGGACAGCAAGGGGCCGAACTAGATTTTGGGGTTTGTCGAGCGTGGAAGCGCGTGGGCCGCGCTTCCAAAGTGTTGCAAAAATGTCGGCGGTGTTTAGGATGAGAGGGGAGGGAATTTAGATCCCTTTTACTGCCGTGGCCAAACTGAGACCAAAGCGTCACAGATACGCGGGGGCAAGCGACAAGGGGTGGGGGGGGGGGGGCCGGCGCCGTTTTGGGGGTTTTTTTGTCCTTTATAATTTTTTGCTTTATTTTTTTTTTACTTCCAATATGCGTTTCTTTTCACGTGAAGAAGCAAACAGCACTGGTGCCACGACTGACTCAATGTACAGCACGCGGGGAATGGAGGCGACGGCTAGAGGAAGCAGCGGGGGCAGGGGGGGGGCTCAGCAATTGTGTGTGCCGCATAGCTGAACGCTTTCTACCACAGCAACGCGTGGTGGTGAATGTACCATCGCTCGTCATCCGCCATCATGGTAAACGTCCAGTAAAACTGAAATTTCCAACTGCTCGTAGTAAAAATTTACATACATGAAATCATGTAGGGCGTTTGGGGGGCGGGACGATGAGTGATTTTAAAACTAGGATATGGTTAGGACCATTCTGGCTACAGGGCCAGAGTGGTGGTTATATGTTCTCAAGGCGAGGCATGTGGAATTGGGCTGCAACTGTGAATAGGGCTGGGGGGGGGGGGGGGGTTAAGGCTGAGACTGGGTTAGAGTTCGTGGAATAAACCACAATATGGTATTGCGGTGTTCACTACAATACGGCGTTCTTTGGCCAAACAACAATTCTAGCATTGGCTAGGTTTGTGGTTAGGTTTATGATCAAGGTGGGAATCGTAATAAGAAATGTGGCAAAAGAGGGCTGGGAGGGGGGGGGGAATGAATTAGCTTCAGTGTTTGTTATCCAAAACAAGAGGGCACCTGAAGGAACTCAAAGCCGACTCCACGTTTACCATGGCTGCCCGTCAACCACGCGGCGCTACACCGCTTTGCGCTCCGACACATGACCGGGGGGGCCCTCCCCCCCCCCACCCAACACCCACCGCACCACACACCTGGTCCCAAATCAGAGCCCAAGGGGGGGGGACGGGACATGGCAATACTGATCTATCGCCAGGCCCCACGACCACCCAAAAATTCCTCGGCAGCTACACGCAATAAAACAGGGGGGGCGGCGATTACAGCGATCGACTACACACGCAACGGAGAGGAAAAGAGAAATAAAAAAATCACCAGCGACGAGAGAGTATTATTATTAATTATCTAGTCCGCACAAATTAAACGCGCAAAGACAGTTACACTAGCTATACCGTATTTTGTGAACAATCCTCAAATCTTACACCGAGCGTACTAAGTACATATATAATTTGCTAAATTTTATTCATTTTTCTGCTGTAAATTTGTATTATTTAGATCATTTTTTTGGTAATGGGACATGGCTTGTGCCGCACTCCAGGCTTAAATCAACGACGCTTGCGGTGGCAAAATTCTTCCCGTGAGCAAAATCGAGAGCGAAACTCGTATAAGCGCGCCGTTAACAGACGCGCCAGAAACCGGACGCGATCGCAGATAATGCTGGATCAGACACGTTGCTCTGCTGCTGCAGCTTACGCGGGTTACACATTCGAGTATGGAGTCAGAAAATATAAAATAGCATTGGGGGGGGGGGGGAGGTGGGCAGGGTGAACCGAGCGAGACGGCGGTAGCAGCGCACCGTGGCCAGGAAGTCAAATTGATCAAGTTGGGAGTTCGTGCTCGCAATGGGGGGCCTGCCCCCCCCACACTCGCTCGCCTGCCCGCTGTACCGTTGTTTTGTGAACCAGTAGGACGTGTGGCACGGCCGGGGGCCCTCTTCTTTTACTGGCGCAAGCAGCCGACTTAAACAAAACAAAAACGGGTGGCAAAGAATAATGAGCCAAGGTGCACCGCGGCAGCACGCACGAGGTTCGCGACAACGCCAAGCGTGGCTGACGACGCGCGTTCACAACAGAACCCCCACCTCCTACCCCACCCCCCCCGTTGGCATTTCGTTGTCACTCTCCATCCTGCGTGTGAACGCCCGGACGACGGCGGTGTCACGTCTGTAGGACTGCTCGCGGTTTGTCACCCCCGGAGGGCGAGGGGCGACGAGTCGTCAAGCCGGCGATATGTCTGCCGAAGGAGCCAGCACGGGGCCGCTGGAGGAGTCCCATTACAGCTCGTTATACTTTAGTGAAAGCCCTCCGCATGCCTGAAATGCAGATTTTTTCCACAGCAGGCCACTAATAATAATATCAATAAAAATAAAGCAAACAAAAAAAAACCATGTATGCCAACAAATAAAATCAACACAATCACACACTTTGCTTCGGTTTAGGGCGGGAGGGGTTTGAGAAACTGGAAAAAAAAGGAAAGGGAGATTACAACATTACATTCTCAAAACGGTAGGAAAGATCGTGGCCGAGCAAGCATCCCACGCGTCTGCGACGTGAAAATGTAAATTTCACAAAACACGCGGCGCTGGTGTAGCAGTAACTCGTCGCCCACCGGCGGATCTGCCGCAGTATAGTCCTCGCCCCCCCTGCCCCCCACCAGCCCCCCAACCCAACCCAAACAAGCACGAATCACAACCTCCAGCCGATTTGCCCTCACACGAGACACGTTTCTCCACCCCCCCCCTCCCCCGATACCTGCCCCTCCCCCAAAACACCACCCACTAAAGAAAGCTTATAACGGAGTGTGGCATACATATCCCCCGAGCCGCCGTCGTCGCACTTAATGAATAAAACAAACGAAAAACGCGGAACCCCTCCGACGCGGCCACGTTTATTTCGCGCTCCAGCAGAGGGTCGTGGGGGTTGGGGCGGTTGGTCGTGGTCCCCCGTGCTGTCGCCACCAGTGGACAGGAGGAGCTACGGAGACACTTGGGGGCGGGAGAGGAGGGGGAGGTCGCCAGGGCAAGAACGAACGACGCCACCGCTGCCGCCTCGCGGGAATTCTCTCGTGTAGTGTCGTAGGAGACTCGCGGGCGGTGGGGGGGAAGGGGGGCCCCGGGGTCGAGGGCTGGGCCGGGCCGAGCTGGGCAGGGCTGGGCAGGGCAAGACGGGATAGGACGGGGCAGCACTGGATCGGAGGGCCTCTTCACATGCCGTATCCGTACGGCGGTTGGCCGTAGGCGCCAGGGGCGCCAGGCGGGTACGCGGCATAACCGAATCCGGCCTGCGGAGGGGGCGGCACCACTGTGGCGGGGCCGGCGGTGATCATCAGCTGCTGCTGACCTGTGGGGAGGGGAAGGGACAAAGGAAGAGAGGGCCGGGAGTTATAACGCCGGGGGGGGGGGGGGTTAACGCGTGGTGAACGGGAACCCCCCGTCTGGGGTTGTTGGCGAGGAGAAGATTATCAAGTTCATTTTAACCCTTTCCCATACGGATGGCGGACATGTACTTCATCGGTATGTCTTCCGACCTGAAGGCTCCCACAAGGCCATACGGGTCTTGTGGCACAGTTTGCTGCCAGCTATCATAGAGCGCGGGGTTGTGTCGCGACAGTAATCTGCGGCGAGTAAAAATGTCTTTTAAAAACAATGGCGATATGCCTCTAAATAAAATTGACGCTGAAGCGCTTGAACGTTCTGAGATTCAGCAGCGAACGGGACCCATCCTGCAACTCGGAGATGTCTTGGAACGGGAAAGGGTCAAGCATTGAACGATTCTGCGCCAACCTCTCATCTCCGCCGAATAAATTGACGGAGGGTAATGGTTCAATTTAAGGATACATTTGTTCATATTTCTTTAGTTTCTAATGTATCATGACTGTTGTTCGCATACAGCTAACGTTCAGATACAATTTTTAATAATTTTAGCAAAATTAATATAGAACCGATTGTGAGAAACGTGACCCCAATGCACGCATCATCAGCATACGAATACATTTTGATTGACGAATCATGACAAGCCTTTGTTCTTTTGGAGTTACACGATTGCAATTAACTTTTGCAATGACGCGCGGACTTTTTTTCTTTCCACACGCAACTCGGTGCCTTCAAGCTCGAGTCGATCGGAACTGAATAAATCAGCGTCATCGTTGCACGCCCATCGGTCGCGAGTCCACGCAGATGGAAGGGGATAAATAGGGCGTATGAATAGACTGCAGAAGCACACCGTGGAGGGGAGGATGAGCATATTTTAAGGTTTTTTCGGTAAAATCACGTAGGTAAAAAATTAAAATTAATAAAAGTAAAATAAAAAATAAAATAAAAAATCACGACGTTTCGGAGGCAACACAAGCTTCCGTCTTCAGGTGGAACCGTCACAGCACGCTTGCTGTATCAAGTAAATGAGAGATTCCAAGAGATACTACCCCGTATATATACTGGTTGGGGGGGGGGGGGATGGGCCAGGAACGGAATCACGTCGTGATTTTTATTTTATTTTTTATTTTACTTTTATAAATTTACATTTTTTACCTACGTGACTTTACCGAAAAAACCTAAGAAAATGAATACTTGCAGTCACGAAAGCTTCAAATCAAGGATGAGCATCTGACACAGGCGGTTAGTGCTCACCGTATACGATGGGAGTAGCCTCAGCGGCCTGCTCCTCCTCCTTGCGCACGCTCTCCGACGCGTCCAGCTTGTCCACCTTTTCGGTCAGGCACGCACGCGCACGTACGCACACACACATCCCGTCACGTGGACGAAAACCCTTGGTGGGGGGGCTCCGTGGAGAAAAACGGGAAAGCGCAGCTTTTGCAGCCAACAGCCATTCTCTGTGCGATGAACCTCAGCCCTCCCAGACCAAACATGCTCCTCTTCCTGAATGTGTAACGCCCCTATTGGTGGCCGCACACCATCCAGTCAGAACAAGGAGAGCTGCTGTAGAACAACAAAAAGGGTCCCCCCATTTAAAATTAACACTTTGATGAACGTTTTAAAAACAAGTTATTTAACTGGGAAGGTTTTTTTCTCTTTTAAAGATCGCGATTCTTAGGCCGCCAAATTCTTTTCGCCGCCCTCCCCCCCGTATGATTTTATTTTATTTTTTTTCCTCCACAAATATGAAAAATGGACAGGGATTCTAGTGAATCTGGGGGGAGGGATGCAGACTAGTGGCTTCCTTGCCGTCTGCTTCTGTGGGAGAGAGAACACGACAGTACCGCGCGATTTCTGCTAAAGCCTCTCCCGGCTGGCTTGCGATTGCCGACGACAGGAAGGCGGACCCCGGTATCGGTGGTGCCGCGATGCGAGCACTGCCACCCCGTGGCCAAGGATGCCTGCGGGGCGCGGCTCAAAGACCGCTCTCAGATTACCGCGCTCAAAACCCCGTCGCCAAACTATCCAAGGATGGCTTCACGGTTGTTTCTAAATTTTACGGATAAAATCTGGCATATTGCCGACAGGCCACAATCCACCTTTGTAAACGCAAGAAGTTTCAGTTGAATAACTGGCATTATCAATGTTTATATATATATTAAATAAACATTTAGGGACCTTAATTGAAACAGCATTTTTTTTTTTATCTTTTCAACACATGTGCTCATTCAGTGTTGCTGTTTGGGATGAAATGTGCGGCTAATAATGTCAGTGGGAGAACGTCCGTCACCACTAAGCATAACCCATTCAGGACATTTTTTACTGGAAAAACTGCGACTGAATGGGAAGCCATCCACCTACTGGACGTCTAAATGGTATGAAAATCTAAAGCGAGGAGGGCGCAGTGATCCAGTCTGGTAGAGACGGAACAAGTTACATCTGGGAGGAGACTACACAAAGGAGGAGTTAGCGGCAAGAATGCCCGGGTTAATTGTCGTCATCATCGTCGTCGTCATCAACATCATCACTCCTTCCTGGGGAGTTAATGGGTTAGTCCGCCTCTACAAGGGAAGGGCAAGCAGCCAGGCAAAATGCAGGGGCGCTACGGTAGCCACCGGCACAAGTTTCCAAACACTCTGCCCAGCACTGTGACACCATCATACACATCGCTACCACTGCAGCCTTCCATTGCATTACTACTACAATTGTTACCCCGTGTTATGTCCTATACAATGTGATGTGCCTTGCTTGGGCAGTGCCACCAAAGGGTGACAACAATACAAGCTTCCAGAATACCAATGATCAGCGGCATCGTTCACCTACTCTAACCCACTCAAATTCAAGCTAAATCACTCGTGGACAGAATGTGACTTATGCTATTGCGAATGTGGAAAATAAATTTGGTTGCGTGGCCAAAATGGCTTCCTGCCTTGTGGGTGCTGGGAAAAGCCATTCCACTGAAGCAGCCACGAGGCCACGGATCTCAGCAATGCAAACGCAAACTTAAGTTGCCATTCGACGTGTCAATTTTCAGTTTTTTTTTTCGTTTGCAGCACTGGATAATAGGAGGAGGGAACAGGGGGGCGCGGTGTATTCACGCTTGTGGCAGATGCCGCGAAGGGTCAACTTGGCAGAGTGTTGTGGACAGTGCCGGGGGCAGAACACAGAGCAAAGGGAGATAAACCGTTCACCTTTGCCTTCATCTCATCCACCTGCAAGGAGAGGCCAGAGGAAATGCTCAAGGATCGAACGCAGGGCCCGACTTCACGGTGCAAAGCAAAACAGGTAGAAGACAAGCAAGTGTGTACTAGATTTCTCATCGTACAGGTGGGGGGGGGGGGGGATAAGCAATCCGAGAGTAAAAACTGATTTAAGCCGAGAAACAAAACCCAAGCGAAAAAGTATTTTTAAGTTCCCGTGAATGACAATCAAAATCATTGAGCGAAAAAGAGCGAGTGAGAATTAGGGGTTGCCACGGCGGTATTATTTCAGGAAACAGCATTTGACGACGCCCTCTCCAAGCTGTGTTAATGCTCGTTAGATCCGTTGCTGAAGTGATCGTTATTTTAACAAAGCTTTTGTCAGTGTGGTGGAGACTAGAATGATCAATCACAGGATTATATCACCCCTTTTTCTAGTTTATTCAACACACTAAAGTAATGTACACATTAATGTGTCGATTGCAAGTGAAAAGTAACGCATGCCGAAACACCGAATGTTGGCTTCAGACTCCAAGACTTCACAACTGATTGGTCCAATCGGTTGACCATGAGGAATCTAACAGTGAAAAAGGCCTAATTCAATCGAACTTGTTGCTGCTTTGTGATGTAAAATACTGCCACTCTGAATCGAAATCATTGCAGGCAACAAATCGTGAAGGTTTGTGAACGCGCCCAGTAGGGCGAGCAATTGGGAGTGTCGACTGGCCTTGGGGGCTGGCCCATACGTGATGAGACAAACACAGGACTGGAGGGTTATTATGGCGGCTATCGATTGACTCATTTCAGGGTAGCAGTACTTCACACGATTCCCCTTTCTTCGGAGGCAACGTCCATTCAGTGGAGACATCATCGGCACGTGCGGCTATCTGGTTAAGGCGCCTGCCCGGCGACTATGCGGGCAGACAAATACATGCACGCGCGAGCGCTCGCTTGCCCGCACGCCCGCTCACCTTTGACAGGTACTCCCTCACGACCTGGATGAAGTAGGGCATGGCGAAGTCCATGATGTTGTGCCTCCACGCCTGCTCCAGAATGACATCCGGCCGCAGCAGGTCGTAGCAGGAGAAGAGGCACCCGGCGAAGCACTCGTGCTTGCCCTCGCCCAGGAACCACGCGAGCAGGTCCTCCGCCAGCTCCGTGTCCTTCGACTCGGCCGCGTACTGCATGGCGTCCTGATTGCACGCACGCGGGGCCGGGGAAAGGGAAACGGTAGTGGCGGAGGTGTTTGTTTGAATCGTTACAGCTGTACACGAGAGGCACGCCTGTCGTTATCTCCCCACTAGTGATGTTGCGTGTACTCTGGTGAGGTGCACAAATGATAAGGACTCCCCCCGTGTAGCCTTAACAGACTGTTGAAGGCAAGTGCTGTTCGTGAGCACCTACGAAGGCCGGCACGGCACACGAGGGGGTGGGTGGCCAGCACTATGCCCGGCCACCTTTGTCTCCCGAGTGGAGATTTTGACGCATCGCACCAGGTACTCATTTGATGCCGAGTCGACCTAGGGGAGACCCAGGATCAGTTGAGATAATCGTCACAAGTGTTGGCCATGAGCAGGCTTCAACCCTCGAGTCGCCGAAATCGTAGCGCAGCGCGCAAACCACTGCACGCCCACTCCCCAGATTCTAATCAACACGCGCACTTTAACACTCCTCCACACACAGACACCTAAAAAGATAAATATCCCCCGTATGACCACACAGGCTATTGGGGCAAGTGCTGTTATCGAGAATCTATGGGCGGCGGCACGGGCGCACGAAACTCGGGTCTGCTGGGTTCGTAGTGCAGCGCGCCAACCGCTACACCAGTGCTCCCCACACACACACACAGATCCAGTAACGTCGTACGTGCTCTTCTCAGGCACTAGCGGCAACCGCCCATCTAAAGCCTTGCGCACACCCTCAACACCCCACGATCCTGCGGGAATCGCGGAAGGCACGCGCAGCAGCACCTTGTAGAGGCGGTCCTTCTTGCACAGGTCGACGCTCTGCTTCCAGCGGTTGTTGCCCTTGTAGAGGTAGGCGGCGATGCGACGGAACTCGATGAGTTCGTGCTTCTCCAGGCGCTGAGCCAGGCTGATGTTGTCGAAGTTGTCGTACGCGTCGATCGAAGCACGCAGGCCCTGGGAGAGGCAAGTCACAAATCTAGATTGAAAACTCATTGCTTTAGAACTACTTTGTGTTTAGTCTGTTGTCCTTCACTCCCGCACCTCCGACTTGTACAATGCAAATAGTTAAACTTACATATTACAAATGATTAATTTTCACGGGGTACGGAGAGAGACATGGGGCATACAGGTGAACGGGCCCAAGTGCGTGAATGTGGCTGCCTTACCTGGTAGTCCTCCTCCTCTATGAGCAGGTTGTTGAGGGCCTCGTTCACAGCCTTGTTGTTGTGGTTTTGCACCGAGCGCAAGTATGGCTTGACCAGCGGCAACTGGTTCACCTGCGGGACGATGGCAGCGAGCCATCGTTGAGCGAGAGACAAGACAACCGACAGTCTATACACGTGACCCGGAGCGAGCAGGATGAACCCTCACGTTCACTTCCGTTTTGTGTTGCGGAAATACACAACGCGCTCTAAAACCTGGGTGCAGGATCCTGAAGTGACGCTACACTGTAGATAATTCAATATTTTGAACAGTAATCTCACGTAAAAACTGTACGTTACGAGCAAAGTCTAAAGGGCGATTTTTTTGTTGAAACAATTAAATCTTATGGAGGCTCTAAAACCCCTAAAAATACACATTTCTTTCCACTTTTAAAACGACGCGAATGCCACATCAACGCGCAGGACAGACTCGGATGTACAGCCGTAGACATTTACTAGCGCCGCTGCCCCCCACAACTCACCCACCACCCCCAGGTGGCCAAGCAGCCGCACACGCACCTTGCTGAAGTAGGCGACGGAGCGCGTGTGGTCAAGACGTGGCGACAGCACCAAGAGCAGGTCATTGAGCAGCAGCGGCCTATACTCCAGGTAGAAGTGCGTCGCTTTGTAGTAGAGCTCCACGTTGGCCACCTGCCGCCGGACGTGCAAACCAACGAGTCAGGACGCGGCGACGGTACCGGCACGCGACGCCATGGTGACAAGTGCCACACTCAGCATCGGTTCCCCCGCGTTGACCGAGCGGCGGTGTTAGAACCGCGTGATGTGGGGAAGATGGCCAACGTCGACGTGGGAAACGGCCAGAGTAGAAACGTCAGCACTTTTAAAGCACGTTTGTCTTAATGTTCCGGGTGTTATTATATCGTGTACCTTTAGCGGTGGACTTGTGCAAATTGGTCACTCTAAAAACTTGCTACGAACAACTAAAATAAGATATAGCATAAAGACACTACGTAATTAAGTTGAAAAAAATATATAGTTGCAAATAAGTAAAACGTTCAATCTTATTGGGGAAAAAGATCTAGACACAAAAGATGTTTAAGGTGATTTAAAGTAACCCAAAAGGTCTAGCTCATTTCATTCAATCAACTGATAAACGGGCCTTAAAACCAAACGCTCTGGTCGTTAGATCTTTCCATCCTAGCATTCAGCGACCCCACGAGACGTGGTTCAACACTAGACGGGGCTTGCAGTTTGACCGGTTCGTTGAGATTCGGCAGTGCGGTTCAAATCGCGGTGGATTTGGCGGACTGGTCCGCTGGCGCCCTTCCCCACCTTGGTGATGATGTCCTTGAACTGGCTCTCCTTCCATGCGTCGGTGGGGTGGTTCATCATGGTGAGGATGGCATTGTCAAACTCCTCGTACTTGTCGTACAAGAACACCAGCTCGCCCCACAGGTGCGCCTGTTCTGCGGCTCGCAGCACCTGCAGGCGGGCAAACGCGGTGGGGAGCAATCGCAGACGTACACACGAGGGCGGGCGCACACACACGCAATAATTCAACACAGCCAAAAAGAGAGAAACAAGATTCAAGGAGATGTCTGTAGCAAGGCGAAGTGAACAATCTGGTAAGTTAATGAATTCCAGTGGCTACATCGAAAATTGGTATCACTATCCAGAAGAGAGGAACATCTTTTTAAGCCCTGTAAGCAGCGTTCATCGCATGTCATTAAAATTTGAGTTATTCCCGGTGCTGGAATGAGTCGAATTCAGTGAAAAACTAAATTTACATTGATTTGTTTTGGGATAATCTATGGCAAATCGGGGCTCAAACTATGAACTCAGTGCACTTCCAAACGCTGCACCACAATGTCGATCAGAATGAGAACATGTATTTATCCAGGAGGAATCCGATGAGCTATGACGCTCCTTTACACAGATGTCCCAGTCAGGGTGGGTTAGAGAGTTACAACAACACCACAAAAAAAACGAGAGTGCAAAGCAGAGAAAAAAGTTAAGCAAGTTAGAATAAAGTACAAATTGTAAATGCGGCCCAATTTCACGTCACATTGGGAAAACGTCGCACGTTCTCCCCCGAACCGTCGGCTGAGCAAGCACCGTTTTTGTTGCATTCAGTTTATTGTCCTTCCCCCGCACCTCCGATTAGCGTGGTTGGCTACGAACGGTGCTAAAGAAGTTCAACGCACACACAAACATACATTCATACGCACGAACCTTGGGAATGTTGACGCGGGACCAGAACAGCTCGAGATGCTCGCGCATCTTCTGCGGCTTGAACTTGGAGTAGAGGATGGCGAGCTCTGTGAACATGCCCATGTGAGCGCGCTCCAGGCCCAGCGCGGCCTCCAGCAAGGAGATCAACTCCTCGAAGTAGCCGCGGTCCTGCGTGTACATGTGTGTGTGCGAATGTGCACGGAGCAGAACATTTTTATACGTTACAATGCAAAGCGTCCGGCGTCCAAGCGGCAAGAAGTTTGTGCTCGCCTTAAGCAAACGATGAACTTGAGAGTGTAGGAGGAGAGAAATTGAAGTAGGTGCAATTATATACACGTAATAATAAATATGTTGTATGATGTGTATCACTTCAGCAGAGTGGTGCGCTACATAGAGCACTTTTCAATTCCCAGTGATTACCCACGCCTTTTAGGGGGGAAGGGGACGGAAAAATAACTACCAGTTTGTGGGATGTTAGCAGTAGTTGTTCTAGAGGTTTAACTAATGCTCGCCATTGGTATGTGAAATTTCCACAAGTTTCTGAGGACAGTAAAACAGGTACCTGCCCTTATCTGCTAGATATAATAATGATAACACACATCAAGGCGTGATAGCTCCCATTAAAGCCTTGCGTGTGCAAGTTACGGGTGACCACCACATTTGCCACGTGCAAGGCTGTCCAGCCTCCGTCCGTTTGTTTCGGGGGAAGGCTTTCCAGTGACCCTTCCCCCTGTGCGAACGGGGATTTTTCTCGTGACCGACGCCGAGATTGACACCGCCGAGTGCGCGGATGGGAATCCTTGCCTGGTAGTAGTTGATCAGCTCCTCCAGCTCGTCGGCGTGTACTACAATGTGCAGGCCGCACATCTGCGCGAGGCGGAACTCGCGCCCATCCACGCAGCTGAAGCACACCTGGGGGGGACAAGTGTCGGCGCACGCACACACAGGCACACACACAGGCACACACATATGCGCATCAGAACGATGGCAATGCACGGAAGACATAGCAAGGTGTGGAAGGACAAGTTATCAATGGAAAAAGGAATTCGGTCTCATACCGTTGTAATGTTGGGACAATTTATTTATCATAAATTATTATAATTATAACGTAATCCAGGAAATGCTCAAAGGCACAATACCTGCATTAGGGATCTGGATTGGGATTGGTGACCTATTCCTATTTAATTACTGTTTTACGCATGGAAGGAAATTAGAATACCTGGAAATTTTCACCAGGCATATGAGGCGACAACACTAAGGTAAACAGATGGGTTCAAGAACCCACTTGCTGCACTGCCATCTCCTGGCCATCTTGTAGTCCAGCTGGTTTTACCAATCTATGTTTTCATCAAACCTTTGCCTTTAAAGCTCTGGATTACAGGCGTGCACCGCTACGCCAAATGGTTACCTGCTTTTGTCCTTAGAAATGTTTAACCTATTTTAAACCAGATGTAAATAACAAACAGGTTGGATAACCAAATAAACCTCAGCTTTTACGTTCATCTCCTTGGTTCTTTCGGTAAAGTCACGTAGAAGGGAAGTAATAAAATAATAAAAATAAAACATAATTGTTGTATTATGTTTTAATTTTATTTTTATTATTTTATTACTTCCCTTCTACGTGACTTTACCGAAAGAACCAAGAAGATGAATCCCTGCAGTCACGAAAGCTTTAAATCGAAATTTTTACGTTCATCTTAAGGAAAACTCTGAAGGAATTTTTATTTCGAAACTATGCCAAGCTTTGAATTTTAAGTCTGCTTCAAAACGGGCTGGGTGCATCACAGAAGGCATCGACGGGCAGGGTCCGCTTTCTTCTCCTCCTCGTTTCTCGACAGGCGACAACAATCGCAATGCAGAGGCAGGCCAGAGCACCACCACCCTACCTCCTTCCAAGTGCGCGTGGAGTTGGCCTTGCGTGCACTGTCCACGGCCGCCTGGTACTCCCCGAGCAGCACCAGCGTGGAGGCCAGCCGCCCGAAGTTGGACACGTTGTTGTAGAGGAGCTTGGCCGCGTCGTACATTTTCTCGTCGTAGCATCGGTCTCCCACCTGTGGTCGCAAACACAGAGAGGCTCTGTAGTAGCAGCGGTGGAGTAACGACTGCTCGTCTAACGGTCATCGTGAGCACTGCAACGTTCCCTTCCATCTCCGTCGCTCCTCAAGTGGAAGCACACATTTGTTGCAGCTGGGCTTGTAGGTTTTTTTATTTTGAGGTTGTTATTCCCCCCATCCTTCACCATTTCCGAACAGGGAGAAGGAGGCTTAAATGAACAAATTGGCAGTGTTATACAAGTCCAGGACATTTTGCTTGTTTGTTCCACCTGTTGGAAAAATGTAGCGCTACAGATTTCGTTCCACAATTTCAATTAAAGGGAAATTAATTTGAAATGATAGTTTCAAATAATGGACTACACCGTATAATTCGCTTCGATTCAGCGTATATTTTCCCACCTCAGGTGGTCCCATTTCTATTGAGCCATGGGCTGTCCTGTGGTCTTCATTTAAAGGAATATACACATCCAAAAACAATTCTCTTACCTTGTGTACATGCATATAGGCTGCGTCCTGGGCTGTCCAATATAAGCTTGGGGCTTCGTCAACAATAAAACATATTTATCGCGACACAAGCAATCATCATCAGGTATAATGAAATAGCGACATAGAATCTAACCAGAAAACTATAGACAGACATGTAAGCAGACAGATATCACCAAGATACATAGCGAGAGCAACCCAGGAAAAAATTAAGCTCCAAAAATTAAGATATTTATCGCGGTCAACACACAAGCATTTGTATCGGAGTAGCGTCACTGCAGTGCCAAGATGCAGCACTTGGCTGTAAGACGCAAGATCTTTGTTCTCACCAAGGGATCTTCAAAGTCGTGTCGGACAACACAGGGCGTCAGGCAGCTGAGCTATCTACAAGACAAGCGTCAACTTAAAGTTTATGTTTTCGTAGCGGAGACAATGATCCATATGGATCAAGATGAGGGTTGTTTGTGTTGTGGGTTCCGTCTTCTGGCACAGTAGGGGGCACAGGTGGTGCATCAGCCAGTCGTCTCAGTCAGTCGACCTGTGGCATCTGGGTCTGCCCCGTGAACTCATGCCAGCGGGCGTTCGACACTTCGTGGCCTCAACGTGCACTTAGCCTGGCACAAGCGTCGTGGTGACGGCACAGCCAGTTAGTGGCGAATGGTGGTTGTTGTTGTTGTCTTGCAATTAAAGAATGGTATTTGGGAGCGTTGCTCGCACCTGTTGGATGTGTGCGTTGTTGGGCCCGCTGATGAACTCCTCCAGCTCGGCCAGACGGTTGGTCTTGGCGAGTGCGAAAATGAGCTCCGTCTCCACGTACGACTCGCGCGCCTTCTTGCGCGCCATCTGCAGGTACTTCACCAGGTCTTCCCAGTCATCTTCGCACGTGCAAGCACGCACGGTGTAAGTGGTAGGGAGCAGAGGGAGATGAGAGGGGGAAAGGAACGAGTATGAATAACAGATTGTTCCAAGGTGTTTTTAAAGACAGCGGAAAACACTTTTTACATGGGCCAGTCAAAGCAAAAACTGGAACCTGCTACAGGTAGCAAAAATCCCAGTCATACAGATTTATGAATAAGAATCTAAATATGTATCTATGCTGGAGGCATACGATAAGCTAAACAGCTCGTTTTCATAGATGTCCAGGAGGGGCAGGTCAGAACATTACGACAAACTATATGGCCAATAAGAGCAAATTATTTTAGAACCCACTCATTTCCAATGGTGAGCACATTATTCACTGTTATTGGCCACAAAGAAATTGGAATCAGTAAAGTTATGGCACCTCCGATGGTCCCGACCAATTAAATATCTGACCTTGGGCTTATGGACCAAGCCATCGAACAAAGACGGCCATTTCATCGCGAGCTTTCAGGTGCGCTTCTGCGGCCATCTGGAACGCTCATCATTCCAATATCAGGAAGCCACTGGAGGTATGCAGTTATTAATGTAGCAAATTGAAAACGAATTTCTTTAGGACTGCTTTATGTTTAGCTAGTCGTCTCTCCTCTGCACCTCCAATTAACATGGTTGGCTACGTACGGTGCGAAAGAAGTTCAAAATTAGAGATTATATACGAACTTTTTTTTTTTACCAGACAAGGCCCCTTGAGCTACATAGCTCTCTTTCAGAAGCGACCTGACCACAAATGATAGCCCAACAGCGGCTTATCATGCGGAAATATATAGCAGCAAATACGGAATGCACGGCGATTCTAAATGTGGAGGGGAAAAATCGGAGAACCCGGGGAAAAACATCCATGCAACAATGGGGAGAACATGAAAACTCAAAATATACAGATGTCAGGGTCAGGTTCGAACCCACGACCTCCTGCGTACCATGCAAGGTCGTCAACATCTCGCCACTGTGGCACCCAACATAACTAAGAGTCACGGGGGGTGGGGTAGGGTGGGGGGGGTCGGCAATGTGCGGGTTGGCAGACGGACCGCTCTGGTTGGCCGCCTGCACGACGTCCATGTAAGCCGAGGGGTCATCGGCCTTGATGTACGAGTCCACGGCCTCCTTGATGAGGCCCTTCTGCAGCTGTGCGCGCGCCAGCTGGGACCAGACCGCCGGCTCGTTGCAGCGCTCCGCAAACTCGTAGGCGCGGTCCAAGTTACCGATGTGGTCAATCAGCACCTGAGCGAGCGGGCAAGTACCTCTGGTTATCACAAAGTTTAGACGGGGCTCATCTTCTTGGTTCTTTCGGTAAAGTCACGTAGAAGGGAAATAAGATTATTTTATTTTATTATGTTTTATTTTTATTATTATTTCCCTTCTACGTGACTTTACCGAAAGAACCAAGAAGATTAATCCCTGCAGTCATGAAAGCTTTAAACGGGGTATTTAACTTCCTGCAAAGGGCGGCGAAGGCGCTACCACGAGGCCATGTTGCCACCCTATATACAGGGTGCTTCAACATTTTTGTAACATTTAGATGGCACAATCGTTTTTTATGTACAAAGAACAGATAATAGACTGTAACATGATAACAAATGTAATGTTAATAGCTTCAAAAAGTCAAAGAATCTCCACTTGTTCGCCATCATTGTCAACACGTGTCTGGAATCTTCTCCAGGTGGTCTCCAGAGGCCGGAGGCACATTTCTTGTGGTATTGTTGCAAATTCTCAGAAGTGTCAACATTTTTTTAAAGTACCCTGTATATAGAAAAGATTGGTATCATTAAAGCTCTGTCACCACTGGTGCCATCAGTTTCCACTCTGGCCCAAGGACTCAAACTACTGCAACAATTGCTGCAGTAGTAACAATGTACGTTAAGGGACATCACGAAAATCCACATTTATCCAGTTATAAATAATTCTGCTTACATTAAAAATGGCACTTTGCAGTTACAAAAAATTATAAATGAAATATGAATAAAGATATAAATATATGTGCAAATGCACAATTGCAACGACTGCCACCATGCTCTATTACAAGTTAATGCGTGCCATGCTAAATGCACTGAGGCCACGTGACGTGTCGAAGGAGGTCAAAGGAGAGACTCAGGTGTTGAGGGTAAACCGAATGAGGTGACCTGCAACTTCACCACCTGTGCTCTCTCCACTGTGCCACATGTACAAAAATAAAGATCTCCCATCTAGCCTTTACAGACTGTTGGGGCAAGTGCTGTTAGTGAGCACCTATGATGGCCGGCACTCTACACGAGGGGATGGGGTGGCCAGCACCACACCCAACTGCCTTTGTTTCCCCAGTGGCTAGATTTACACACCGCACAAGGTACTAGGCTGAATTTACCTAGGGGAGGCCCAGGACCAGTTCAGATATTCGTCACTCATGTTGGCCGTGAGCAGGAATTGAACTCGGGTCCCCGGGTTCGTAGTGCACCGCTGCACTACCGCTCCCCACATGTACACAAGCACACACACAAGAGACGTCGACACCGCCGCACCTGCACGGCGGAGGTGTTGACGTCGAACTTGCGGAAGATGGCAAAGGCCTCCTCGTAGAGCTCGCTGCTGATGGCGATGTTGGCGATGTCGGGAGCGTCATAGTTGTCCAGGCGGTTGATGTACTCCATGACGCGCGAGCGGTCAGCCTTGATGGCCGTCAGGATCAGGAGGTTCTGCAGGTTTCTGAAAGTGTTGCAAATAACAACAAAGCGTTGCTTGTTTACGTACGACCAGAGGACACCGAATTTCAAGTCCGTTTTCAATGCAGAGGAATATGTGCCACTAACTCTCATCCTGCCCTTTAGCGAGCAGCATTAGCCGATGTGACTTTACAGCATCAGCCTCAAGATTTGAAGAAAAATTATTTTAGAAACGCATCTGTAAAGTTATGCATTATAAACACACATTACTTGCGTTTCATGAACACCGACTGGCTTGTGGCATGCAACCTTGCGTCGTCACGTGATCTCTCAATGACCAGATTAGAAGTTGCCATACCAGTTGCCCACTAGGGGGCAGCAGCGATCAGATTTGTCCACTCATGGGAAACTTACTTTTTTTACTCAACAGATACCCAACAGAAACCAGTAAAACAACCATTTGTCCGTGACGATTGCTGGCAACGATCACCACGAACTGCTCCTCTTGTGCATCACACGTCACCATGAGCACACGACTCTCGACTCGAAGCTTTCGCACCAACCCCTCCCTGCCACCCCCACCCCGCCTTCCTTGGACAAGGTCGGCACGAACCGGTGCTCGCTGAACACGGAGTTGTCGAGCACAATCTTCTCCAGGAGCTCGATCAGCTCGTTGGGCAGGTCGGCCGTCATGAAAGACTTGACAGTGACGGACACCTCCTCCGGATCTTGCGTTTCAGACAGGGCGGTCTGCACCACCTGATCGGAGCACAGTAGCGGAGCCATGGGGGTGGCCCCATCGGCATTGTGAGCACACACAAATGAATCCAAGCGAGGGACACCATGCGTGTGCGTCCAGCATGGCACAAGCACCCTGGTAATGTCACCACCACTTAGTGGCGAACGGCGGTTGTTGTTGTTGCTGTGATCACACAGACGCAACTCAATGGGGGGCGACAATGAACGGCGATCACATTTAGCGCATCACACACTAAGCACATTGGGTGCGTGTGTGCGGTGGGGGAGGTTTGAGCCATTGTCAGTGTGGGGGGGGGGGGGCGGTCTATCCAGCGTTTGTAGAGCAGAGTTGGTGTGTGCTACCATTCGCCAGTGAGAGCACGGAGCAATAGGGGTGGGTGGTGGTGGTGTGTGGCGTGGCGGCGCGGGGCAAACCTGATCAATGAGCTGCCGCCGGAAGGGATTGGACTCCTGGAGCACCTCGGCCCACAGGTCCGGGTCTTTACGCCGAACCAGGTAGCGCGCCTCGCTCTTGAACAGCGAGTTCTCGTTGCACACCTGTCAAACATCAGCAGGAGGCAGCACCGAATGGCACCGAACCGTCAGGGTACGGGCGGGACGACTATGGTCAAAAGGCGACGGCTAGAAACTTGTGGTCTGATCGACAGGTCGGTTTCGTGGTCGAGTACGAAGAGCAGCGGCGCGCGTTGGTTTTCACGCTTGCGCTAACGAAGCCGGAGGCCGGAGATCGATTCCCAGCCCCGACGGGTAGCGTCAGCGGCGAGCGATATTCTCAACCAGCCGTGCCGTGGGCACTCCCTTCGCACGCTCGCTGCTTTGGCAAGCATGCCAGAACTACGATCAAATAAACCCCATGACCTAGCATACGGTATGGAAAGGCCTTTATTTAGCAGTAGGGTTGCATTATAGTTTTTGTTATTTTGAGCTGAATTACACCAATGAGCCGTTAAAAACAAAAAGTTGGGAATAAAATCCACAACGTAGCGATGTTCCTAAGGCAAGGCCGAAGTTGGCTTCCACACATTAAAGACGAGGTTAGGCAACCCTGTGAGGTGAATAAGAGGTCAAATTGTAAAACGGGATTAAGGCGACTTTTCAGCACTGGCGTTAGGATTAGAGGTAATCATAGCCTTAACCTCCTTCATCCAAACACGCAGTCCCACAAACGGTCTCCGAGGTGCATGCAACCCGCACGCCAGCTCATGAGCCACGCTCGGATTAAATCTGGCAATCCGTCATTCACATTTGTACGTCAACACCCGACATCATCATGACATACATCACCACACAAAGTACTGGGACACAAAGATCCACCAGGACCCCATTAAAGTATTTCAGGGTCACCATTCAAGGTAAGCAACATCGTTTCAATTTTAGCATCTCGTGGGTATTGTCGTAATTCATCTCATTTGTACCGTTACGTTCAATTAGCCTAAATGTAAAGATGCAGCCCCTTTAAGCTGGTACTTGGCCTACTCTTCCACGCTGGCTAGACATCTTGCAAGGTAGGAGAACTCGCACTTATCCCACCACGTGCGACCTGGCGATCGACTGTGTACTCATTTATACTGCTGGATGGACAGAGGCGATTGGGGGGGGGGGGGGGGGGGGGAGTTAAGAAAATAACCCATCGATTCAGATGCCGCTCCGGGATTCCCAAGGCCAGTGTGCTAACCATTCCAACATGGCAGCAACAGCATAACATTTGCATAAATCATAATCCTCACATGGAATATTCAGCACATGTATTGTGAGCCTAAGAATCGGTTTTAAAATCGATCTGTCGTTTTATGCCCACAACCTACTTCACAATGAAGACAAATATCCCCCATTTAGGTTTAACAGACTTTTGGGGATAGTGCTGTTAGCGGGCACCTAGAGAAACCGGGCTGGCACCACGCCCGTTCGCTTTTCTCTCCCCAGTGGTGATGTTTACATAGCGCACCAGGGACTCATTCGAGGCCGTGTCGACCTTGGGGAAGCCCCAAGACCAGTTCAGATGATCGTCACTGGTGTCGGTGGCAACGCGCACACACACACATACGTAACACGCGCAAACCACGTACGTTGATGAGCTCCCGGTCGCAGGTGCCGCGCTCGTAGGCGACGCAGGCGAGGTGCGGGTCGCGCTTCTCGCAGTACTTGCCGACCACGCGGCTGTCGTAGAAGGGGTTCTCGCGCAGGAAGCGCTCGGGGTTGTTGTTGCTGTCGATGTAGATCTTGGCGAGGGCGTTGTGCGTCGCCGGCTCGTCGCAGCCCTCGTGGATGCGCGACTCCAGCCAGGGCAGCAGTAGCTTCAGCCTGCAACACAACGTGGCGTCACAACAGAGGTCAAACGGTGGCTCCCACTGCAGGTGCGTATTGAGTGGAGGGGGCGATTCTCCTTAAACATGAATTTGTTACAGCTTCCAATCCAAGAATATAAAAAAAAATCCCCACGCTATCGATCATTGATTCTGTTTGACCATACTTCACCACGCTGGTTGGTGAAAGAGGCACCTAGGATCGGTTCAGAAATCAGAATCTTTATTTAGCCTGGAGGAATCCGATCAGCTAAGAAGCTCTTTTCACAGATGCCCAGGATGGGTGGTTCAGCAAGTTATAACAGCATATCACTCGAACCGACATTAACCACGACTGGGAATTAAACTCTGCTCACCGATTTATAGCATTCATTTGAGATCTCAATTACAGTCCATTCTCCTCTATAATGTGTTTTCATAAAGTGAATATATATAAAGTGATTGAGTGAGCAGAACTACGTCACGTGAGTAGGAATAAGCGGTTGCTGTCTCGGCAAAGCATCGCTTCTAGATGCTACCCACGCGCCTCAGTCTTTGTTCAGCCTGCATACGCATCTCACGTGTTATGGCAGACGATGCTTTACCCTATATTATTCATTATAACGAGATGTCTTCATAGCGCGGTATTCTTGAGGAATGCAACGACCGCTTTATATAACTTTACAAGTTCGCATATACATGCAAGCATATTACAAGGCACTTACAGGTCTCTAACATTATAAAGAGTGGAAAACAGCAAAAGCTTAATTCAAAGCCAGGAAAACAATAAACTATAAACGACCCTGGGGAGGGTGAGAAACGAGTCGTCCGCGAGCGAAACGGCACACCTGTTTCTCTTCTCCACCTCGGCCACGAGCTCGTCCGTGGAGAACTGGCCCCGCACCACCATGATGAGGTTCTTGATGATGTCCTCGGAGCAGTCCACATCCAGCAGCCCTCCGATCACCACGGGGAGACGGCTCGGGTTCACCTGAACCAATGACAAAGATCCCCCCCCACCGTAGAAGCTTTTATCAGACTATTACAGGCAAGTGCTGTTTGGGAGCACCTATGAAGTAACGGCACTCATTTGAGGCAGAGTCGAACTAGGCGAGGCCCAGCATCAGTTCAAATAATCGTCACCGATTGTTGGCCGTGAGCGGAAAACTAACTTGGGCCACACACGCACACACACACAGGATTACCGTAAAGTGCATCTTCGCGCAATCTCAAAAGTCACGGTCAGGTGCAGTTGTTTTAGTTATTCCGCATTTGCTTCCTCCTTCCGACGCTTTTTTATTAACGTCATGTGATGCATGAAGACGTTTGCATTTGGAAACTGCTACAGCTGAACAATGCACACCCGCATTGTGCTGGAATAGCGTCCGAAAGTTAACGTCACAACCGCTTGGAAAGTCACATTAAAAAAGTGGCCTAATTCATCCACATGGGACACAATTTTGAAATGATCTGCAAAGAAAGTCAGTTATTGTCAAATGACCAATAAAAAAGAAACCTCTTCTTCCAAGGGAGCTCAGGTGGCGAAATACCATGCCCTAGCATTTAGCTGGAACACCGAGATCCTGAGTTTTCAAAAGTGATCCGTTAATGGTCTCAAATCACCCAATAATGAACCATCTCATAGGTACCCTAATAGAATATTTCTCCAAAACACAAGATGAATATCTATATATACCTGTGTTAATATTAATTAAATTTGGATGTTCAGCATGCAACGATATATTTAAGAAAACAGTTAATTCACACAAAAGCCTGAGGGTGTAACGCAAAACGCACCTCCCGAGTCGTGTCCGTATGTTCGCCCACTCGCGCGAAATTTGGTGTGCGTTACACAAGTCGCCGTTATTTTAATACTGTCGTTACAGGAACACAAAAACACGAACGCGCGCGTAACACGCCGACATGTGCAGCAAAGGGCGCACCTTCTGCACGTAGATCTCAATGTACTTCTGCAGGTTGTTGCGGTACAGGTAGAGGACCAAGTCATGGACGAAGTCGAAGCGGTCGCACACGATGATGAGCGGCAGCTGATCCGTCAGCTTCGCCTCCTGGCGGGACAACACAACCACGCGCGCACGGCACCCCCAACCACGGTGAACGACGCCCCGCCACCCGTCCCGTTTTTAAATCAAGCGTGCGCTGTAAGAAGTGAGCACACGTTGCCGGTGAGCTATGCAAGGTACTCGACACGCTGGGAGATATTTTTTTCAAACGACGGGCAGAATTGGAGGAAACTGCGGTTACTAAATCAGCAAAACTCTCGCAGACGGGACAAAATCGACACGTGCATTATATCCCATCCAGCAAGACGCCGCGGGGGATATAGTCACCTACGTCTCGACGCAGGGAAGACAGAGGGAGCAGGTTTCTAAGAGGCTATCGCAGTGGAGTTTCTGTTTACCTTGTGTAGGTCCTGATTGTCGGAGAAGCGAGGCAAAGCACAGCAGTGAGGACTGGCCAAACAGAACTCGGCTACATAACACACAGGGTGGGTGCTGCGGTGTGCTTCAGAGTGTGGTTGTATATATGTGTATAAAAAAATCAATGTCCTTCCCTTGCCTGGATTAAATATTAAGAGCCATTACGCAAATGAAATGTCCATAACCGTAGACGGAGGCAATTAGGTTCAGAGTAATTTTCAGAGTGGAGATTTTAGGCATTACAATTTTCAAAATGGAGCACACTCGGACGTGTGATGGCGGTGCGATTTGTTTCATCTCCACTTCAGAGCGGTTGTTAAGCTTTGGTTATTTTTAGGAGACATTACAGGGTGGTTGGACAAAACGTAACGATACAACTCATTGTCTTCATACACACCGACTGTGGTATCCATCCCTCCCGCCATTAGAGAAGAGCAACATTTGTGAAATCAGCCTATTGAATATATTTTCTGTTTCAAGACGGTTTTAACGACAAAATACGGCAAGGTTTTTTTTATTGCGCAATTTTTTTTGTATATTTTGACATTTACCTTTTGTTTTCTTATGCGATCGACCCACCCCCTGCCATTAGAACAAAGAATTTATACCGCCAGCTCATGGCTGTAAAAAAAAAAGACCGCACTATTCCATGCCCATTCCACGAAACTAACAGAAGAACCTTGACAGCTCCCATCTCTGGAAAAAACCCCACTCCCCACCCCGCCAAGAGAGACACGATGCACGCACCTTGAGGAAGTTTTTGACGCGCTCAGGGTCGTAGCAATTGCTCTCGCGGCAGATCCGCTCCACCTCCTTGATCTGGCCGGTCTTGCAGGCCGCCTGGATGTACTTGAAGTGCACGTCAGGATCCTGGCTGAAGTTCACAATGGAGCCCAAGAAGTAGAAGAGACCTGCGGTGGGGGGTGGGGGAGCACGGAATACCCGGTGTCACGCAACCACGCATCTTGAGATATTCCTGCAGAGTCGCCCCGGTAAAGTGGGCGGCACACAGGTTAGGCCCAAAAGCCTTCAAATGGAAGTCGACGTGGTAGAGCAGCTTCCCTGCCACCTTCCTCCTTCCCTCCCCTTCCTCCCCCTCCCTCCTCAATCTTGCAAGCTTCCTGTGACCTCACCTTCGAAGCTCTTGAAAGACTCAAAGAGGTCGATGAGGGCCTGGGTGCCCAGTTGCTCGTGGTACTTGGAGGCCACCTGTACGCAGATCTGCAGGTTCTGGCGGATGTTGGCCGACAGCATGGCTCGCAGGCACTCCAACGAGTCCTCCACCGACAGCGAGCCAAAGTAGTTCACGAGCCACTGCACACGGCGAGCACGGGTGGAGGGGACACGGGGGCACGTTACTAAATGGCAAAGTAACACCGTTCACGATACGTGCATCCGCCCGGGTTTAAAATTACAAAACATTAATTTTCATTAAGGAAGCTTCAAACTTGTGTCGGTCAGCCCAGGACACAGAGCCTCTGCAAATATTTACGTAATAAAAACAATCGTTTGTGATTGACTTTCTTTAGCAACGCAAACGGCTGAAAAATGGATGGCTGAAAAAAAAGTCTTCCACTTTTGTTATCGTGCATTCTTCCTCCTTTACATTTGTAGTCCTGTACCCTAGTGCTCATGTGGCCAGGTCGCTTATGAAAGATAATCTAATAGCTCAGTGGGCTTTACCTGGTACAATAAACATTTTTGTATAGATTTTTTTAAAAGTAATTTGTTTACCTTACCTATACTTTGCACTCCTATCAGTTTTTGTATTTTTTGTTGTAATGTTCTGACCTTCTACTGAACTTCTGTGAAGAAGAGCTTTATAATAGCTCATTGGATTCCTCCAGTATAAATACATATTCCGATTCACTTAATAAAAGTCTCATTCCAACGACGCACCCATCATCATTTCGTTTGCCGAGTTTGAGCAGTGGGCGGAGCGGGGGCACTCGCTCACCTCCGGGTTGAGCAGGTGCGTGTGCACGACGGCGCGCTTGATGTCGTACAGGTCCGTGTAGTGCTCCAGGGCACGCTGCAGGAGCCCCGCCTTCTCGCACAGCTGCGCCACGTGGGCACGGTCGTAGTGCGAGAACATCTGGTTGCCTAGGATAGCGTCCGCCACCTGGAGGCAGTATCATAAAAATGATAACGACGACAATGATGTTGGATGTAGACATCCAGCCATGCGCAAGTGCGCCTCAAGATTCCGTACAGAGTGGTGGAGAGTGAACACTGAAAAGTGGAAATTACGGGGAATTTTAAGGTGACCCAGGGGATGGAGTGAGCGTGGGGGCGCAGGGGAACAGAGGGAGAGAGAAGGGGGGGGGGGGGAGACAATGTAGCAGCACAACGCACGGTGCAAACGAGTCCCTGGGGAGTCCAAGAGGAATCGGTGCCAATGGAGGCCGGCGCCAACGAGTCCCAGGGGCGCCAGGACCTAGCGCCAACGAGATCCAGGGGCAGACCGGGCCAAGGAGAGACGACTGGAGGAAACGGTGAGAAGGTGCAAGGAGGTGGAAGCATGGTGGATGCATGGGTCAGGAGGCAGCAGGGTGGTCACAGCTGATTGAGGGGGAGAAGCAAGAGAGGCTTAAGAGAAAATGTAAAAAAAAACGAATATAATTAATTATTTCAATCGGGAGCTTGTTGGGAGGATTAAGGAAACTTTGGTGTATGGTCATTCATGGTGAAGGGGGGGGGTGGGGTCTGATAGGATGGAGGGAGCTTGAGTCTGCGACCCTGCCTTTGGGCAAAGGACTCAAGAAGAATCATTAGGACGAGTACGGCTCGGTTTAAAAGTCTGACCGCCAGCAGGCAGTTGTGGCAGGCACCTGTGGGGCGTGCATCAGGTTCATCTCCAGCAGCCGAGTCTGCAGGTGGCCCTCGGACGGGCGGTTGTTCTTGAGGGCATCGAGCAGGAAGGAGGTGCACTGTTGGATGAGGTTGCCCTCCATGAACACGTCCACAATCTGCAACAACAAGAGAGCACAACACGTTTCCACGTTGCCAAGAGGGGGAGAGCTGTAACAACGAATGCTTGGGCAAAGGTGTGGCGGGGAATATGGGAGGAAGGAAGCTGGGGTGGAGGTAGAAGGGAGTGGTGGGAGTCCAACCTGGTTGATGTCGGCAAGAGGCTCCTCGTCCTGCACAAGCATCTGGGCAAACTGGGTGCCCTGCTCGGGGTTGACGCGCATCACGTTACGCAGCAGGAACACCCAGTCCGGGGTGTAGCCCACCTGCGCGCAAAGACAAAGATCCGTCGTAAAGTCTTAAACTAACCAAACCATTTTTATTTCACCAGGAAAGGCCCAATGAGCTTTAGAGCTCTTTTTCAGAAGCGACCTGGCCACAAATGATAGCTCAACGAAGTGGCTTACCATGTGGAAATGTATAGCAGCCAAAAACTATAAACGCATGTTTCTAAATTTGAAGGCAAAGATTATTTTTTATTAAGAGCACTTCTTGCATGGGAGGAAACTGCAGCACCTGTAGAAACCCCACCACACGAGGGAATAATATTTACACGTCTGCAGACAGCTTTATGAACCCACTTTCTCTGATGTCATCTCCTGGGTAGATTGGTGACGCCACTCGCGTTAAACCAGTATTGCGAGGTCCATTCATATCGAAACAATTCTGATCTGATTATTTTACCAACTGAATAAAGACTGCGACTGATGCAAATGAGTCGTGTTTCCAGACACAGAGTTGCTCTTGGCCTTGTTTCAAATTTCATTCTCAGTATGCACCATGGCAAGCTCACAAAAAATTTAGGAAACCGCCGAAAATACTAATACCAGCATTAAAATGAGTATGTGCGCTGCTGCAGGAAAACCCATGAACAGTTAAAACAGTAACTTTGAGTAACAAGTGGACTCCCTGTAAGGAATTTCAACCTCAGTAAATTTCAGCGAGCTAACCAAATAGGGGCTTAATTTCAGCCGGGTCTACGATCCAGAAAATGTATCGACACCTGGCACACCACATCAAGTATGCCTCTCGCTGGGGCTGTGGCAACACGTCACGTGCCTACGCCAATCTACCAGCCACCTCAAAAACCTTAGAGACACTAAGCCTTGGCTGGGGAAGACCCATTTGTGAATAGGTCTAAACGAACATGTATCTTAAAAACGCAGGCGTTACCGCAGCGGCAGATGTTGTCAGAAATCTCTCGAAAAGCTAGAATTCACTTGACAGAGGGTGAATGCGTTCCATTATCTCAAGAGGATTGATTACGACAATGGGTGATCGCTTGCTCACCTTCTTGGCGTAGAGGACGATTTTCTGGAACTGCCCGGTCTCGGCAAAGCACTGGATGACCTTGTTGGGCACGTTGGCGCGGAGGTACACGCTGAGCGCCAAGGTGGGGTCGGCCGTGCGCACCAGGTCTCCCAGCTCCTCAGAGCACTCCAGCTGATCACGAACAAAAAAAGGAAAAACCTCCGCTTCAGTGACAGCGAAACACACCTCTCGTTTTGGAAATGGATGACGCTCTGCTTGCGAGGGGGTCATTATAAAGTCTACGGTATGACAAAGAACGTACACTAACCATGAAACTAATTGCATACAGTATCCTACACATGCAATGCAAATTGTCCAGTGGTAGCCTCAGGACCTTAATATTAAATGGCCTAAAAGACCTGTTTAATTTGTTCCTCAACCCCGATTTCACAGGACACGCAACTCAAATATTACCAGGAATTTGTTTTCTCTGAAACGACAGAAACGTGGAAGTAACTGGGAGCCATGTCTGGTGAAAAGAGGTTTTCGTAGAATCTAAAATGGATGCGCCGATATTCTCTGGATTTTCAACATTCGTAATTTGTCACTTGCACCCATAAACCTGCCTATGCCAATCGCCTGTAAAATACGACAGACTCAATCTTCCACTACGAAATGTTCTCAACACATCAATTCAAGTAACAACTTTTTATTCACCTTTATTAAATAGAACGTCCTTATTCCCCCCCCCCCCCCCCCCCCGGAGTACACCGTTCCTTCTACAACATTCCCCCCCACCAAGAGTTAATTTGTACGTACATTTAACTTCTTTCCCACCGTACGTAGCCAACAGTGCCAATTGCGGACAGCACCCCCACTGCCACACCTACCTTGTCCTCCTTGAGCCACTTCTCGAGGAGCTGCTTGCGACCCTGCTGCAGGACAGGGCGGCACAACTCCAGGGACTCGTACTTATTGAGCTGACCCTGGTCCAGCAGGATGCCAAAGTACTGCAGCAGTGGAGACGTCTGGCCCTGCTGGGCTGGCACCGACTGGAACTTGCGGATCGTGTCAGGCGTGCGCAGGATCCCCTGGGTGAGTTGACGAAGGGGGCGGCAGGCAGGGGGAGGGGGTGGTGTTTTGGTTCGGGGAGGGGTTGAGGCAGTGGGGGGGGGAAGCGGTTTGTTATTACTCAGGAAAAAGCAGAGTCGAGATGGAATTTCGTTTATTTGCGCAGGGTTAAATTAGTCGAGGCCTACAAGTTGAAAGGGTGGAAGACGACTTTTTTTTTACTTTTATAGCTCTGGCTTAAAAGATATGTGGTTAGATTGTATGACCAGTTGCCTCTTCCCCATGAAGCATCTTCATTTATACATTAGCATACCATCTTCTTCTGTCCTGTACACTGCATTAGTCTCTTCCCTTTAAATAATAAATACCTCTCCCACCCCTCCTATATTCCAAGTCGCCTCTTTGCGCTTCCCTGCCCCCCCCCGCATCTGTACAACATGTTGATACGTGGTTGCATTGTATTGTGGAGGTACAAAAAGTTGAAATTGCGGTACGTGCAATACTAACACAAACGCATTAATTCACTGCGAGCTAACCCTTCCATGTTGTATGCCTATAACAATTCACACATAGCGATTTGATTAATTGTTACTTATGCACATCCACGCGAGCGCATACACTCGGGCAGTATGCGGGCACGTACCTTGGGCGCGCTGGCAGCCACCTTGGCGGCCTCGGAGAAGTTGGCCTGCGCAAAGAGCGTGTTGAACTTGCGCGCAAACAACTCCTCGGCGCCGGCCATGTTGTTGCGCACGGCGAGGCGCAGCGCCAGGTCGGGGTTCTGCAGCACGTTGGTGATGTACGGGATGAGATTCTCCTCCTCCACGCACACCGACAGCACCTGCGAATGGAGACACACGCGCGTGCAGGGAAACAGAATCAAAACCTTTATTTAGAGGAATCCAATGAGCTATAAAGCTCTTCCGACCGTAGATGTCCAACAATGCAAAAAAAAACTACGGAAAGGTAAGCAAGTCACTAGAAATAAATGTAAAAATAAATCAAGTACAAATTGCATAAGTACATAAATTCCTGCATTTACATGTCGTTGTACCTCTATCACACTCATCGCTCTCTTCTCCCTCACGACATCCCCGTCCCCCCAATAAAAATAAATAGCCCCCCCGTTTTGCCTGCTCCCCTTCACTTGGTGCACGCGCAGAGTAACGCGGTCGTTCATGTTAAAAGAACGGTCTGCGGAAGTAGATGTCGCAGAGCAACCCCCGAAGATTCATTCAATTGGCTTCTGCCCCACGCACGAATATATATACGGATGTTATTTAATGTTCTTGCTTTGGGGCCTCACCACACAAAGGCCAACGCAAGTAATGATACTTGTGTTGATACATTTGATACGTCTGCTGGCGCACCAGTTGCAGCTTCGTTAACTCATTTGTTCATAGAGGTGGGAGGCCTTGCCCAATAGTCGATGAAATCCAAGACAAATCTAGCATAGACATTGGCCCATGGTCATAAGTCAACCACCAATTCTGCTGAGAAGGGTTAAGCCTGGATAGTGGTTGGATGTGCGACCACCACTCATTAGAACGTTCTAGGCCATGGTGCTCTGTGGTTGGTAGCAGAGGAGACTGCAGCAATATCCACTGTTGTATTGTATTCCATACTTCCACATCTATGCTCCGCTTTCATCAATGCAGCACGGTAAAACATGGCCAAATAACCCACACGACTCTAAATAGCAACCTCATCCCGTAGTCGACTGACAAAAGGGCTGTAAGCATGTACACACCTAGGACTGCGTTTCTCGCAGGCTATCCGACATGAGTCTAAACCTTCACAGAAGCCAAAAGATTAAAAAAAACACTTTTAAGCAACCGTAAGGCAAGCGCCGCCACCCACGGTGCAAACCCTAACCCTACAGCTTTGGCCACGCACCTGCCCCTTGCGGTTGACGCCGATGATGCCGCAGGTGGCCTCGTGAGCGGCCGTGACGAAGATGGTCTCGCCACTGATGCGGTTCATGTAGATGCACACGCCGCTCTCCAGGTCGTACAGGTGGATGTAGCCGTACTTGGTGATCAGGTAGATCACGCCGTGCTTCTGGCTCACCTGGAGCAGCGGTTCATTTACAATGATTATTAAAACACAATACACATCACGCCAACAAAAGTAGTTTCATACTCGGAATAATGATCGACGCCTCGCAAGTCAACTATGATGTCAAGTCGCTAAAACAAGGAGTTTTGTTTGCAGTTTACGGATCATTTTTTACAAGCAGCAGGAGGAGAGGTTCAAAACAAAAGTGTGTTGGCAGCAGTGTGCAAGTATGAAATACAATTCACCTAAGCTCATTTGTAACACTGGATTAAAACATTTTTAAAGATTAATGTTTTAGACAATAGCCCTTCTTCAGAGTAGAAAAAGGGCAAATAGATCGACTTAAGAGTTTCAAATTAATACATCATTGTGCCTTGTAATTTAATACCTCACAGCGCGTTAATTCCCTGGAAAGTCACTAAAAATCAAAGTGCAACTGTTTGAAAATTAACCTCTCATACTTAACCATTTAAAACTGCTTTCCATCGAGCATTGACCTTGTCGGTGAGAAGTTCTAATCGAATCTAGCTGTTAGTAAATGCTCAATGCATGTGGTGAGAGAGAGAGGGCGGGGGGGGGGAGGCAGCGATGGGGCATGACGTGTGCGCTGAGACACGAACCTGCATGGCCACCGGGAAGTCGTTCTGAGCCTCGGGAGGGAAAAACACGTCCACCGCCTTCTTGGTGAACGCCTGGTTCCCCGCAGGTGGCTGCCCAACCTCGATGATGTGCAGCTGCGGGAGACCGATACGGAAACAACAACTTCAGATTTTGTGTTCCCAAAAATACCGCAACAGCGGGCGGTCGACTCGCGAGCCAACCACGAAATGACCGGACGATTCAGAAGAGGCGAGAGGAGGTGGATTGGGGGCACTCATTCAGAGGTGAAAGCTTGACGAAGGAAGTTCTAGAAGGATGTCGGCGAAGCAGCCGAAAAGGAAAGACGCTGCTCTTTGAATACTTCAAGGAAGGGGCGGCCGTACAGTGAAATTAAGAACAAAACTCAAGATTGGGCAGGATGGAGGGCTTTTTGACCCAAGAAGCTGCCATCGGACATCGGAGTAAACAAGAAAAGAGAAGCATTTGCAGAGATGGAAAAGGAAAGATTTTCAGCGCTAGAGTTGAGGCAAACGAGGAAGGCTAATGATGAGAGCGCCGGGCAGTGAGAGGGCAAGTACCTTTCCCCCGGCCTGGCTGCGGACGGCGAAGGTGAAGAGGGTGGAGGACTCAGCGTTGCCCTCCATCTTGAACTCGCTGAAGGCGGCAGCGTGCCCTTCGATGGGCTGCGAGACTTTGCGCTCGACCGAGTAGAGCTGCATCGCGCCCACGACACGGTTTTGCTGCACCCGGCAAAAACAAAAAAACGAGGAAGAAAAATCATACATACGCACAGAATCTGTGTTGCTTTCCACCCCCGATTAACACGATTGGCTAGGTAGGGTGTGAAAAATTTAAACATACGTACCGTAGATGCACCCCACTTCAGACGTACCAGTCGTAGACGGAGAGTTAATGCGTGAACGCTTTGAACATCAGTTTGATAAGTGTTAATTATTAACAATGCAGTTTTGGTTCATGGGCTAGAACTCATCTTTCATTTTTAAAGCTCCAGCTTTGATCACTCTTTCCCAATTGTACCAATGCAAATTGTGCCATCGGCATCATGTCACGTGACCGCCAAATGCAATACTCCACAACGTAAATCTAAGGACGACAGTCCTAGATTGGTCACACACTGGGAGCCAAAGGTGAGAAGTTAATTTATAAATCACTGCTATTTTTTTTTTATACAATCTTATCACTGCTGCAACACAAACGTCGAAATTAACATTTGCATATTATATTACCATGCTTCAGGAGGAGAATAAAAAAGCTGACATAAAAGGCAACATGAAACAATGAGAGGAAACATACATTGGGCTTGACTACTGTGAGCACAGTGGGGCGCACTAGGCATCAATTATAGAGCTAACGTCTGATGCTAGACTGCAGCAGGAGGCCGCTTAGAAGGGAGGATGTGGAGCGGCACGGTGTAGGGATGTAACGTTGGGATGAATCATCACGATGCGGCATCATGACGATTCATCTATTTATTCACCGAGGTATGTGTAAGAAAAGTACACGGATCAGATTAGATGACAATTCGATGCGTACATTGCAAGCGTGAAGAATATTTTAAACCGCCGAATTGTTATATCACTTCCACTACTGTGCTGTATGCTTTGACAAGCACACTGGCCTCACCCCCTTTCGCTGCAGTTTCCACAAACGAAACACAATGAACGTACGAAGGGGAAAAACCCGACTTTTGCACAAGGCGTGAGTGATTAAATGCAAGTGTCGTTAGGCTAAGAATCGATTTCTAACAAATTAATCATTGTAATCCGAGTAGGGCAGGCAATGACTCACAGTAGCCACAATTATAAGTGCTAACCGAATGAGCACAAATGAATTCAGGCCACAATTAGCATCACAAAGAGTATTTTTGGTTGCCATGATTCGTTTTGAGCAGGGGAGGGGGACCCTAAATGGCCGACCAGTGAAATACGGTCCGCGAATTAGATTTCGTACGGCCTACAACGACATGAGGCCTTCCACATCAAAACAGCCTGTGAACAAATATTTATCAGTAAATGCAAGCATCTTAGCCACACTAAAAAGGGTTAGCAGAAGTGACTGTTTTTGTGACCAGGCAACACTACGAGTCATTTTAGCAACGCTCCGTCACTTCGGTGGCCTTTAGCCGTGCCATAAGCAACAGGAGGCATGAGTTAATGCGTGGTCAGCAAAAGGAGTTTGAACATCCTAGTTTGGCCTTTGTGAAGAAAGGTCATCCCCAAACCCGTGATAGAAACTTTACGTTTCCAAGTCAAGCGGGTACTTTGGCGACTGCAGTGCCGCAAGGAGGCAGCACCTCCAATTATAGCACGGTTGGCTACGTACAGTGCGAAAGAAGTTCAAAATACATACATGCTACGGGGAAAAAAATTACAAACCTGCGCAGAAATCCCAACGAGCAGCAGCCACTTCTGCTTGACGTCGGTGCGGTAGTTGATGATCTGGCAGCCGGCGAGGCTGGGGTGGCGGTCAAAGGCCTTGGCGGGCTGCGAGTCGCCCTCCATGCTCCAGTGGTAGACAGCCGTCTCGGTGACTAGGGCGATGGTGTTGAGGGAGATCCACTTCCAGAAAAGGACGTCGTCCGTCATGTTGTGCGCCTTCATCTTGCTCTTCATCTCGATGTTGAAAATCTGCAAAGTCTTGCCGGCTGTCGTCGACGGGGGGAGGGAAGCGGGGCGGAAGAGAAACCGGTTGAAGAGAGCGGGACAGCAGCGCTGGTGGTCGCGACGCAACGCTTGCGATGAAGCGACGCCGCGCAATGAAAGCGATGCCCTCGTGAATGGAGCCCTGTGAAATATTTTTTAGATTTTACTTTTGACCCCGCTCACACTAAAGCAACACGGCTTTCAGTGAATGAACTAAGTAATGCATCAGATTATGCCGATGTCAGAATATCTTTACGCATTTCCCAAAATGCAACAAAATTCACGTTTCGGTCGGAGCTTAGAATGTTACGCTACACATTATATTTCATGAAGCCATCCAACACATTTAATATAGAATTAAAGATAAGCAAAAGTGAAAAGCCTTATCTTTATTTCTATGAAAAACAGCTACAATGACTGTGAAGCTGCGCGCAAAAAACAAAACTTGACAAGGGGGGTACACCGTACAACACACATGCTCACAACGGGCCTCTAGCCATGCTTTAAAAGTGGGCTCTCAAGACGAATAATAACGAATTACATCGTTATTCATTATCATATTCTGTTTTTTTATCAATACTATAACCCACGTGTGAAAGCAAGGCCGGCTAGGACACACAGCACCGAAGAATATGTTTTAATAAAGGACTCACCCTCTGATACAATTAAACAAAAAGAGAGCAAGAAAGAAAGTGTACAGTCAGTGACACACAGGAGGCAGCGGCAAAAAACTTAAAACGTCACACCAGCACCTTTGGCTGCGGTCAGAATATACGCAGAGCCAACAGCAAAAACTGGCCAAGAGCCAACATCAATTAAAATCACGTTGCTGTGTATTTGGGTAAAATTGTGGAAGGGAGGAAAAAAAACACCACAGCGCTCTATTTACCTGCTCCGAGACTTTGTTCCTGCTCAAAAAAGGAACTTTTTGAACGGGGGGTTAGTTAGTTAGAGACCCTGCCAAGTTCTACTGGCCCTGGGTATACGGCACAAGAGATGCAACGCACATGGAGAGCAAGCATGCACAGACAGGCTGCTAACTTTCTCAGTTTATTCCTACCAGGCTGTCATGTTATATATAGAGGAGAGAGAGAGAGACAATTATGAACATCACAAAACAAAAAAAGCAAGTTTTGGGAGGCCAATTTTTCCAGGCACATTGACAACTGTTTACAGCATAACAGCAGCGGATCAAGGAGACTGCTGCATCGTTTATAAGATAAACCTAGCGCTGACATTTTGGCTTCACGCCAAACAAGTTCCAAAGCAAAAAAGTGCACAACAATGGCTGTACATGCCGAGGGAGGAACGTTGATGCAGATCGCAATCTGGTGGAAGCAGGAAGGTTAACAAAACCCTAAATACAGCTCATTGGAAAAAGTGTGCTACCTGTACAGCAAACAGAGGTTTGTCAGTGGGGCTTACCTTTCAAGGGCCATGCAATGCATATGCGGGCAACTTGGCAATGCACCCTTTGCTTGTCATGCCCTCCGAAGCAGCTTGCGCTCCCACTACAACTATGCAATGAGACTCAACTCATTTTTTAAAGGAGCGTAGCGTACGAAGGTGCAGTGCAACATCTCTCCTCTCTAAGTTTGCCTGCACCTGAGCGTACTCGGCAGTGCAGCGGACGATGGCGACACGCACACGGGGCCCCAAGACGACACAAATGCACACAAGAGAGCATCGCAGCACACAAAGCGGCCACGCTCGCATACACAAGCGACAGCATGCACACAGCAGAGAGAACGCGTGCAGGCACACTCATGGTGTGGGAGGGAGGTGGGGAGGGGATGAGCACGCATGAGCAGTAGCAGTGGCAGCAGCAGCATAAACTTGCAGAACCATCGACTGCACACTCACTCAACAGAATGCTCGGTTTTTGAAGCGAGAGGCAAGGCAAAGCAGCGACAGCAACCAAACAAAAACTGCTGTGGTTTATCTGAACTAAAAAAAACTACTCCACTAGTTAACAAACTGGGTGTTCGCAAAACAAGACTAGTCAACTGCTCCTACATTTCCCGGCTTCAAATAAAACACGGGGGATGGGGGGGGTCTGCATTAACGACCGGCTGGGCGAGCGCACGCGGGAACGGACACGGGGCGCCCACCTTTGAGCGCGATGACCTTGCTGGCGGGGTTCATAATGGCCGAGTCGGCGGAGATGGGCCTTCGGATGGGGTTGGCGGTGTCGTTCATGTCGATGATGACCACCTGCGCCTGCTCCGCCACCTTCTCGCGCACGCAGATGAACTTGTCGGACTCCATCGTGAGGGTGCTGAACCCGATGTTCGCCGGGTTGATGCCCACATTTTGGAGCTGTCGGCACACGCGCACACAAGCAGACAGACAGACCTTCTATTAAAACAAACGTAACAACCGTTTTCTGCTCAAGACGCAATCTAAAAAAAAAGAAATTAACCTCATGGCGGGACCCTGGGGTCCCGAATAAACATAAGTCTAAATCGTAATTAATTACTTTACTTTTGGCGACTCCATCCACCGCGTACATAAAAGCCGTGACCCACCAGAAATCAATCCTCTCGTTCTTCAACAAGCACCCGTCGTTGCCAAAATTGCTGTAATCATTAACAAAACTTTGATTAGCGCATCGTGTAGAGCTCGTCGAGTGGAATAGATTGCCGTATCGTTCGCCTTTAGACATAATATTACGTCACAACGCAGTTTATGCGAAAGCCGGGTGGGCTTATGGGACCCCGGGGTCCCGCCATAAGGTTCAAATGGATACATCTGCATCCAGGCTGTGTGCTGTCTGTCCAACAATAATTTAAAGTTCTAGTATTGCCAATGCAGATATCTTAAAGAGCACAGGCAGTTATTAGCGCACACCTGACCATGATTTTAAAGGCTGTATTTTCATGAAATAAACTTCAAACCTCTTATCGGACAGCCTGGGAGACAGCTTAGGTACTTATCAACAATGGTTCACTGGTTTTGCATTAGAACACAACCATCATCATGTCACCCACATAACACCTTTAACCTATATGCTCCACAACAATGCACATCGTAGCATTGCATTGGTTTTCTGTGCCAAGATGGTAATGTGGTTGAGGTGTCTTTTGGCTGGTGGGGGAGGGGGGTCCCGGTTAAATTAACAGATAAACCTGCAACTTCCACTTATAAAACCTGAGATTGTATTGGGTATTACTCCATACATTCTAAATGAAATTCCTTTTCATCTACAGAACCTCACCCTCCGATAAAGGTCACATGGCCTTCATTTCCAATTTATATTCGCTGCAAATGTTGCATTCTTAAGGATGATGGGCACAGTCTGAATGAGAGGTTCATTAAACCGATTGTTTGGCAACGGGTATCGTGCAGCACCATTAATAATTTACCGGGGTGGTGTGGGTGTGCAGACACACGAGCAATCTGCACCCACTGTATAATCCCTCGCAGCCAACTGAGTCCCCCGCAGGAGGGCAGCCGGTAATGAGGCTCTCGTTTGAGCTCGGCTGCTTATCCAAAGCAAAGTCGGGCCCACTGTACGGAGGAACAAACTACACGTTTGCCAGGGATGGATGAGATTGCGACAGTAAGCAGCAGTGTGCCACCACCACCTCCTTCTGCTGCATTCCAAGTTTATGGAGGTACGCAAAGAAAAAAACGGGTTACGATGTGACGTTTCAGCTTTCTAAACCAAGCGACGTTAAGTAAAACCGCCGACGGTGGCTTACTGGGGCCCCCATGTATTATTGATGGCAAGAGTATTCATTTAGGCGAAGGGACGCAGGAGAAGGAGTAGGAAAGGGGCGACGGACGAGGCTTAGCACGATGTTGTTTGTTCCGAAACCCAGAGGGTAAAAAAATGCCCCGGTGCTGAAAGGGCAGCACGCTCACATGACACACTTAAGTCGGCCCCTGGCTGCCGCATGGCAGTGCCGGCGCCGTGCCACCTCAGCACCTCGAGTACTTTCCTCTCCATGGCACCGGAGAGGGCTTTATCGCTCGGCCAACGAAAACATCAGTAGAAAGCCAGCTTGTAGAATGAGAATGTTGGGTTTTTTTTTACATTTCGGAAGCGCAACAAATAAAAAAGGCACGCAGGGCAGGTTTTCAATTCTGCTGAAGAGAGAAAATGTCTGACGCTAGCTTCCTGCCTCATTTCCAGCTTTCGAAAAATTACTGCCACCGAGAAAAAAAGACATCAACCATGCACTGCTGTGGATTTCTGCCAGCCAGCTATCTGTTATGTACACTTACATGAAACACGAGTCACCGACTGGAAAATCGCCGTGTACTATTTAGAAAGCACAATGTGGATTTTTGTTCACTGGAATTAACAGGTCTCAAAAGTGAGGCCTTCGTGCAGTGCGATGCGGCCCAATTAAGGGGACGCAGCGGTGAAAACGGACGCAAACGCAATCCGTTTCACATTGTGTTCAATTCACGACACTGGCATCCAATTGAGGCCACTGCCTGTCAATTACACAAGATAGCTGGAACCAAAACTCTGGGTCACCCATGCCCAACAACTACAGGAATGTTATAATGTCTTTGTTACTTTATTTCTCCCAGTAAAAAAATAATTAAATGTATGCAGAAAAAATTTATCGATCCAACTTGATCCAAGCGATTAAGCTTGGTTAGGTCTAACATTTAAGAGGAAATTTAGGTAATTTACTTCATACATGGTCACATTTATAATTTGATAGATCTCCAACATCAAACCGCAGCAAGTAAATCCCAACTGGTAAGCGGTAACCAATGTACCTGAATTTGGCATCACACATTTCACTCAGACGCAACACTGTATATTAAAGCCAGGTCAGATCACCGGTGGCTTAAACAAATGGAAATGCCTCCACTGCATTCACTCATTCATGTTTCTTAATAAAATTGTGGTATTTGCAAATTATATAAGCACTCAAACCCACTCCCTACCCTGGCCAGAACATTCCGCCATCATTAATCGTCAACGTCTTGTTTGCGTTTGCGCTCGGCGTGTGCACAAACACACACACATCCCAGCATCAAGCATCACCAAGGTCACTTCGTGTTCTCTTTACCCAGAGCCTTGCGGCTACAGGGGGAGAGAGAGTGGAGCAAATAGAATGGGCGGAGGGAAAGCGGCGAGCTCCGCAGAGCGGCAGGAATGCAACGCACCGAAGACGACGATAAATGGTGAACGGCAAAGCTACCCGATTCCCCTCCCTGCGTGGGTGCTGGCTGTTAATTTCCCAGACACGTGATCGGTGTCGCCATGACTCATCCAGCCTTAAAAGGATATACCAACCAGCGGTTGACAATCACCCATATCCTAAACCAAGAGTAAATCGATAACACACAGCAATCTTAATTGACAAATGACGTGGCTATTTTAGGGATATTTATATTGCCATCTTGATACAAAGGCTCTCAGCACCAGCAGACATTTAAAAATGCTGGAGGGCAGTGCCACTCCTTTGCGAAATCCACGTCACAAACGGACATGTCATTGCAGCCCTACCCACCCCTCTCAGCTAAAGCTGCACAAAAATTACCCCATCCGAGATGAGGCGTGCTTGGCCGTTTAACACGTTAAATTATGAACATCCAGAAATACACACACACCGATGGCTTCAATTAAAATGTGTCAGTGTAATATCAGTGTTTCCCCACAAGCCACCTAGACCCAGTGAAACAACCCAATTAATATCCCTAATTATAATATTTCGTCCGCTAGGCATGCAGAGAGAAGAAAATAAATCATGATTCAAAGATTAATGCAAAAAAGATTGAGTTGTTCAGCTGTGCCTGCCAAAATCCCTAAGCAAAAAAAAACATTCAAAGAAAAAATAACCACATAACGTCATAAACAAACGTTTAAAAAAATGCGTAAAGAGGGAATGAAATAAAAAAAGAATAAAAGACATATCCGCCCAGCTCTTGCGTCACGCAAGCACGGTCAGGCACAAAGATGACAGCACATAATATCCCAACGCGTTCTTGATTAAGGTCATCGGTAAAGGCTGCACTCTATGGAGACTCTTTCCTCGACTGATTAATGGCGGACACCGTCCACTCGTGAAAATCCACCCTCTGGTCGGGCTCAGCCACTCGCTGGTAATCTCAGCACATCCCAGCACGATCCGCATCACCAAATGTTACTGGTTGCAGAGCCAGAGGCTGCTGCTGGTTATGAAGCCTTGCTTGCACTGCATAGCAAGCACCCCCAGGGGACCCAGCACACTGCCCAGGCCTTTCCTCCCAACACCACCTACGCCCCATCTGCCTCATTTCAATTTTAATCGGAGAACAATCGGAGAACTGGCACGGGTCCGAATTGCTAGAACAAACAAATTGGAAAGCAGGGGAGGCATGCAGGAAAACATTTTTTTTATGTATAATCTATCACTTGTTTTGGTTACTGCCAAAATTGTACATAACCTTCAGAGAACACACACACACACGTAAAACATCTCAACAGGCAATTAAGAGTGCCCATGGAAGAAAAGGTTGCCCCGATCACAGAAACCGTGGACGACTATTTATAGTCATTGCACTGGCGCGTCACGATATACCTAATCAATAAATCAGTGAAACCTCTAAAATGGCGAATCAAGAAATGTTTCGTTAAAAGGCAGCGATTTTGTTTATGTTTGTGTGCACATAGTTACATTGTCACCATTCTTAAGCCATTATATCCACAAATAAAATAACGTTTGTTTGATTTCTAACATCTAAAACTTGTAATTCTATTCCTTTCTATGCTATAATGGTCAATACTCTCATACTATGTTATTATATGATCTCCCTAAAATAACGCTGGCTCTTACCTGGTTATGAAGGTCACCAATGTACCCATTAATAAAATAAATGATTATTATGTAACCAAGGTCTACACTAAGCAGCAGATAGAGAATGGCCAACGTGTTCCATCATTTACAGGACTAATGTTTCAATGAGCAACTTGTTCCCAGGGGTCTCCTCCCCAGTGTCATGCATCAAGTCAAAGGTTAACAACCGTGGCGTGGATGACAGGCGTTATTAAAGAGCGTGCGGGGCGTACTGACCAGTAACCACAACTGCCCCTGCCACACAGTTTGTACAAAAGACAAAGATCCCCAGTATCGGCTTAACAGACTGTTGGGGCAAGTGCCTTTAGCTAGTAGCACCTATTAAGGCCAGCACAGCATACGGGGGGGTGGCAGCACACACCCGGCTGCCATTGTCCCCCCCCACTGGCGTTGTTTTTACACACCACACCAGGTAAGAATTTGAGACTGAGTCGACCTAGCAGAGGCCCAGGATGGATTCAGATAATCGTCACTTGTGTTGGTGGCCGCGAGTGGGAATCAGACTCGGGTCGCCGGGTTCATGGCGTAGTGCGCTAACCACTACACTACCGCTCCCCACTGCACAGACACACACAGACACTCGCACGGGAGTATGAGGGGAGCTACGGCCTGCCGATGCACTTGGTAAACCATCACCAAGTCAGATGACGCACCTGGATTATTGAATAACATTTTATTATGGCTGTCCTTGTTCTTTAATCTCTGGTTTTCATAGGAAACAGTGAGCCTTCGACCTGAAATCACCATACGTGCGTGCTCAAACTAACCCAGACAAAATACGAGTAGATTTTTTTTCGTGTGTACACATATGCGAGTGAAACGTTAAAATGTTTTTTCATTGGGTTGATTTACATTCTCTGCCGCCACACCAAATATACGGTATTCTTTCCACACAAATTCATTCCGAATATAGTTTTTCAACAAAACGTGCAATACCTGTTTTTTTTTATTGACTTGAACTAACCCCCCCCTCCACCTTTACCATCAGCACCGAGGAAACTAAGAAACATTAACGCCGTCAGCGTTAAGCAGATTACTGTGTCACGTCTGTCAAGCCAGGGCTACAGCTTGGGTGCACGTGGATTATTCAACAGCGTGTACCTTGACCGGTCAAACTACGAGGGCTGCACACGTGCCCTGGGACAGAACAAGCCACGCAAGCCACTCTACTGGTAAATCCGGCCTGACTAATGACTTTCTACCCAGCGTGCAGTGGTAGGTGTGGGACTGCGGCACAAAACCTGTAAATTCCACAGGAGCAACCATAACCATCAAAGAATACTGGGTAGGCGTTATTATAGTCATAACATTTTTTTTTACAGATTAGAGTCAGTTTCAAAAGCTAAAGGTATTTGGGTCTATTGGCCCATAGGCTCTCAATCAATGTTCTGCACAATTTGTCCACGCGCTGGTGTAAAACAAATATTGTACGTAATGCAGTTCGGCAGTTTATATATCAATGGCTGTCAAAGTCATCACACAAAGTTGCAGAAACGTACCCCCCAGTACTGTTGCGCTTTGAAACCTTATCTCCATGCACCAACTACTGTGATCATAAAATATTAATAACAATTCATGCTACTGTCCTGAAAATGAGTGCAATCGAGTGAATGTTTTCCTAATCTCTTCCAAATCTCCCCCAACGACACACAGAATACCGTGTATTGCATACATGACTCATACAGGCCCTGACCAAAGGTACTCACTTTAGCAGTCCTCAAGGGATGATAAGATGTTGACCACATTCAATACAAACGAGTATAATACGTGTGCATATCAGTATGAACAGGATAATATAGCATTGAAAGTGTACAATATAACACATACAGTATACACGCACACAAGCTTCCGTAGCCCGAGTGTATCACGACCTCCCATCAAACAGACACAAGCTGACTCACCATGTCAAATAGGGTTAAGTTACCATATTATACAGCCTCGAACGTACACAATATACACTGCCCATTAGGGCAGTTTATGAATGGGCACCTGTTCCATTCATTTAGAGTCTTAAATTGTTGTATTTAGGTCAGGTCTCCCGACAGTTTCAATGGGGGCCATCGCGGCTTAAGGGCAATATTAAATGATGACACCCGACGCGCCCAGCAGGTGCGTCGGGGGCGAGTTGGAGGAGCCTTGCCCAGCTGAGAATGAATGCGTCTTGCAGGTGAGAAGACAGAAATTCTCACCAACCACAACTCATCTGGAAAACTAGTACACAAAACACAGCATCTGAAACACACACACTCACTCACAACAACCATAACACAATCACATGAGGTACACGAATAACCACAATACACACAATCGCAGACTAACCTGATGAAATAGAAATTGTCTCCGGGAAAAAACCACAGCAAAATGAACAATTATTGAACCTGAGACGTACGGGTGCCATGGTGGCGAGATGTTAACTACTTCGCCTGGTATACAGGGGGTCGTGGGTTTGACCTAGACCCTGACACCTGCTATATATGTGGAGTATGCATGTCTCTCTCCCGGTGGTCGCGTAGATTTTTCTCCAGGTTTCTTTCGGATGTCCCCTCCACGTTTAGAAATACGCGTATTTGGCCGCAAAACATATCCAAATGATAAGCCACTTCGTTGAGCCATCTCATTCGTGGCCAGGTCACTTCCGAATAAGAGATACGTAGCTCGGTGGGCCTTACCTGCTAACAAATAAAAAGTGTTCTTTTTCGTCTTGATTTGAAGCTTTCGTGACTGCAGGAATCCATACTCTGATTCTTTCGGTAAAGTCACGTAGGTAGTCTACACATCTACAAGACACACACCCTTAGATGTGGCAAGGTGACACGCACCTGCCCTTACACATCCATCAAACGTGACACAGTGCAAAGACGACGTAAAGGACGTTGCCCACAGTGCTGCATTGCGATGTTGGGCCCCATCTCTCCTACGGAGTGTTGGAAGGAAATGGCAAACGCACCGTCAAAAGCGCCAGCCAGTTGGTGGAAATTCCAGTCATGGCAAGGGCGAGGCAAACCCGCACATTACAGAGCTCTGCTTACCTGTCCGTAAAGTGGTAACTCAGTTCCAGAAAAAGAGAGAAAGAGGATGGTCAAAGTACTAAACAGGATAAGGTACTGACGCTTAAAGGAATAAAATGCGAAATGAAAGAAAAAACATTCAATGACAGACTCGTATGGGCAATGACAAGCCCGCGAAGTCTTTCACAAGACACCGGCTGGCGTACGAGTCAAGACACTATAAGGCGTTGTCACCTTAGAAGGATCAGCAGGAGGCAAGAATCAAAGATTAACATTTTTTATTAATAATTTCCCCGTCAAAGTCTGAATGAGCTGGGCCCCGGGGCCTTCATTTCCTGTTCGGAGCCATCACATCAAATCTCCCAATCCTCGCCTCGCACTCACCTCACCACCACCCACAACGAAACATTAAACGTGGCAACACTGCGACATTAGTTTAGTTGTCATGAAGAAACATCATGGACTTAATGTTCTATTGAGGAGAAACAAAACGGGATTTGTATGGACTCCACTCATCTCTCGCAAGCCTCTCGCCTTCAAGCGAACACAGCCGCTCGCATGTACGTGGCGTCGAGCAGCACAACATTAAAACAAAATAACACACACACAGCATCGTCGTTACAAACATAAATCAGTTATTCATCGTTACAATCGTTAATTAAAACATTTCATTTCAAGAGATCGAGGGCCGGACCCCGCCCGCCCTGGCAAGGCCGCCCCGGACAAACCTTTCAACAACCCGGACGCCAAACACTTCAAACAACGTAGCAACACCACCATCACCACCACCACCAACCAACCACTATTACAACCGCAATAACCATCGCCAACAGATAACATCGCAACAACGATGCCCCAAACCAGCGTCGAGGCGTTCGCTAATGTAGTCCTGACCGCGCCCGGCAGCAAGCGCCATTACCTTGGCCGTCACTCACTCTCAACCACGTCTTCATTACAATCACCACCACCACCGTCACTCATCAGCAAGCACGGGCTCACCTGGATGTGCTCCTGGAAGCGTATGGGCAGGATCTGCGCCATGGCGAGAGGAGGAGGAGAAGGAAAGATCGGGATGAGACGAGGCCCGGGGTCGCGGCTCTGCGGCTCCGCGTCCCGGAGATGGCGACCGCGTCAAGTAGTCCCTGCGCAAAACCCCCCCACCCCACCCCCCTCCTCCACAGCCCTCCCACCTCCACGCGGAGCGATCCACGCGGAGCGATTCCGCGGCAAAGAATTCGCAATTCGATGCGCCGAATCGACTCTAGAAGTTTTGGTCATAGTAAACTATGCTGTGGATTTCACACCTGATGATGATTGCTTGTGTTGTGCAGTCGAAACGTCGTGAGAATTTTTATTGTTTTTGATTTTTATTATTTTATTTTCTCCCTTCTACGTGATTTTACCGAAAGAACCAATGATATGAATCCCTGCAGTCACGAAAGCTTTAAATCAAAACTTAACAATGTTAAATCTTTATAAAAACGTATTTTTTTCTTTATTTGACCAGGTGAGGCTCACTGAGATATGTAGCTCTTTTTCAGAAGTCGTCGGATCACAAATAATACAGGACGGGCAGTCCCCGGACTTACGAACGCCGCTCGTTCGTAAATCGAACAGTTCGTAAGTCTGGACACAATAATGGTACCGTATTTAAATGCACAATACGGTCAGTGTTATAATAATGTGTTACGGTTAAAAAACCAAGGAACGCATAGTTAAACTCATAAATTAGAAGGGATGTTGTACATTTGCCGAACCAAATAGTTTCCTGTTCGGTTCGCAATTGCGAATTCACGTTTGCAAGTTGGATTGGTTAAAAATAAATATCTTGTGGAAAGTCGTTCGTAAATGCGGATGTTCGTAAGTCGGGCGTTTGTAAGTCGGGGACTGCATTCAGAATTATAAATCAGAATTTGTACTTCTCCGGGAGAATGAATCTGATGAGTTATAAAGCAATTTGTCATACATGTCCAGTATAGGGGTTAGGGATCAGAAAGTTACATCAACAAACAAAAACAACACGAGACATTATACAAGAGTAAGATAGAGAAAAGTTAAGCAAGTAAATCCAAACATAAATTTAGATATGTAATATTTGTTCGGGAGACGTGTAATCATCCGAGTAAGGAATTCGACTAATGATCGAGTGATGCTGCTGCAGCTGCGTTGGCAGTGATGCAGAAGCAACAACAAAAAACCCAACACATAACGTCCTTAAATTGCCCCACATATGTGCTATTAAGAAGGACCATTGCCCGAAACGTCGCTGTTTATGCATTTTTTTCTCCTTTTAAGGCCCCACACAGTGTCACAGACGAGTGTGTTGAGTTTCAAGTTGATATTAGTCCACGATGAACCAGGAGATAAATTAGTACCACCTAAGATAAGCACAACTTGAGTAACACCGCTTTATATTCGCTGTTTCATGACTAATAACAGTGGATTGTTGGAGAACTCGCTAATTTCAAGTAGTTATAACAGTATTCACTGTTGGCTCCATAGAGGAATTTAAATCTCCAAAGTGTGCTCATGGACTATATAGTATGCCAGGCAAATTGAGACTGCGTGTCTCTCATGTTAGATTTTGACAGATCCACATATTTATAGCAAGATCCGTACATTTATACAGAGGCCCGTAGACTCACAGAGACCCACACCTACGATACCAACATATAAGACTGTCCAAGATATTCATAGAAAGTAAACCCAGAGACCCACACATATAGGAACCTACAGACTGACCAAAATATATATAATACACAACACGATTAATAGAGTAGTTGGACATATGAAGGATACGTCATGACAATTAGTTTATCTTTATGCGTTTGATTTTCGGTAATGTATTTAAGAAACGTATTGAGTGCATCCTCAATTATCCGCAACATGATTTTGTGTTGTGCATGATCAATTTTTTTGCATTGAATTCGAGGTCCCACACCGCGAAGAGTCCGTTGCCAATAAACATTGTATGGAATGTTGGCACTGGGTTCAAGCAAGCCTTGCCCAATTGATGATGACACTGAACATCGAAACCGGCTCCAAAAGGGGTTGCTTCGTGCTCACTCCATGCTGCCTAAACGATGCCCTCCCACAAGGTCGTGTTTGTCGTAGGCTTGTGCAAAGAAGGGTCGTTTCATTCGTCATGCGGAGACGTGGATGTTGTGCAGGAAGACGCCTGCCCGCCGATTTATTTCGCTTAAGCTTGCAAAATTAGTGGTGGGGCATCGATTCTTGAATCGAATCGAGTTGAATTGAGTCGTCACAGCACATCGATTCACGGAAGGGCGAATCGTTACAGCTCGATGCCCCGGCCGGCGTTATTTAAATATTTATCTACTACATCCCAAAAAATCACAAACTTTTTATTTATTTTCTTCTTTCGATCTGCATCGATCGCACGTTTTATGTTTCGACACCCTTAAGGAATTTTAGCTTCGTAGTTTCAGCGTTTATCTGCAACGTCGTGGGCAAGGTTCAACAGTTATCTCTGAATTTCCCGGCGTTGTAATATTTGCGTGTTTATTTTTTTTTGGCGGCGTAAAGGCGGCGGCAGCGGAACCGTCCGCTTCTTCCGCAAGCGGTGATGAGGCCTCGACCTGCCACATCACGGCGCGTGAGTGGTTCGCGCCGCTCGCTTCCGCTGCACCAACCAACGTCACGTCCGGGGCGCCTCTCCTCTTCGCCACACCCGCGGCCCCCCCCACCGCATCTGCCGGCGCCACGTCACTTCCGCTCGGTTGCTACTGGCGACGTCGTTGCTAGGGGGGGCCCGGCTCCGAGGGCTTCGCGGCTCATTTCGTTCGCTTCGGCGAGCGATCTTCGCTCCTTCCTTCGATGTTGAACGACGCGTCGTTCCCCAGTCATTCATTTGTCCTTCACGTCGCCCCCCCCCCCCTCGATCGTGGAAGTTGCCCACAATCTGCGGCTAGAAACGCGAGCACGGCGTTTGTTTGTTTGTTTGTTTTAGTTCTTACTAACTGCAGGCTCAACAACTCGCTCTGACGCTCACCCTGAGACCGCGGGTCACATCTGCCGAGCGCAGAACCATGAGTCGCAAAGGCTGTCTAGTCATTCAAGTTCCACACTCTTCAAGTTTATTTAGGCTGCTTCTAGCACACGTAAGATAAAGACAAAGACGCCCCAAACACACGTGTAGCCTTCGCAGACTGTAGGGGCAAGTGCTGTTAGCGAGCACCTATGAAGGCCGGCACGGCACACGAGTGGGTGACCAGGACCACGCCCGGCCGCCTTTGTCTCTCCGGTGGCGATGTTTACACATTCAAGTTCATTTATTAGGTATAGCCCTGTGAGCCATTCGGCTCTGACCAGGTAACTCATTTGCGGCTAAGTCGGCGTAGGGAAGACTCAGGATTGGTTCGGATAATCGTCACCGATGTTGGCCGTGAGCGGGAGTCGAACTCGGGATCACCGGGTTTGTAGCGCAGCGCGCTAACCGCTGCGCCACCGCTCCCCTTCTCCCACCTCCACACACGCACTGCGGCAGAAGCAGATCCAGCCCCCACTAAATCACAAATGTACGGCACAGATCAACCAATACGACACAGACGCCGGGCACAATCTCATCAGATTTCTGATTCCCGTCCAACTCCGATGCTCTGTTGCACACCTCCGATTAGCGCGGTCGGCTACGTACGGTGCGAAAGAAGTTCAACATTACGATGCGCACACACAAGCAGGGGATGGAGTGGGGGGATTGTGTACGGAGGGGACCTGGGGACATCGCAAGGACGAGCTGTGCTGCTGAAGGGGTCATCTGTTGATGGGGCTCGTGACAGGTTGGGCTGACAATGTTGGGATGGGATTGCGCTGGACATCTGCAAAAGAGCTTCACAGCTTAGCGGATTTCTCCAGGATAAATAGAGATTCTGATTCTGGGATATTGGATGGGATTGTCGAATGAGATTGCTATTGGGAGTGTGAAAAGCGATGGGATTGGAATGTGATTCAGGTGAAGGTGGTATTTTGGGATCAGACTTTTGGAGCAGAGCCAGGTTTTTTGATACCTAACTAGAATGAGCTGGGAATCTGGAAAATGATTCCCATGGGACTAGTATGGAAATCTGCGATGTGACAGGGATGACATGCAATTCTGAGATGGGGTTGTGATAAACTTTCATTTTTTTCATTTTCAGTTTTCATTTCATTTCAGTTTCATTTATTTGGTATAGCCCTGTGAGCCATTCGGCTCTTGAATCGGGTGCAACCGCAACAAACAAAAAACAAAAACATGAACAAGAAAAACATCTTTAAGTGACTATGCGCAAACATAAAAATCCAGGAAAAAACTGCAAAGTCTTCCAGAAAAAAAGCACCGTACACCAACGCTGTGCAAAAATCCCAGTGGGATCCAAGTAATTCCAGTGGAATGCAACTGGGATTAAACACAAAATAGAAGAGACTACGGTTGGGATTGGACTGTGTGAAGCTGGGTTATGAGCCATTCGTTACAACTGGGCTGTCCGGGATGTGGTTAGGCAGAGGCTGGGCCATGAATTCATTGTGACCGCAGACAAGAAAACATTCATAATGGACAGTGACGGGAAGCCGTGAATGATCCTCTGCAAACCTCAACAAGATACAACCGAAGCTTTTTTAGGCTTCTGTCAACATGGGTCAATCCACTGATGCACCACCCTTTCTGATCCTGATAATCATACAAATCGGACGGCGTTACGACGGCGGGGCCACGAGAGGAGTCGATGCTTTCGAACGTGTGCAAGCGAATCAGTGGGGTGGTCAATACGACAGCTCATGGCGTCCGTGCCAAGGACGAGCTCTGAAGTACGCCGTTTGTGGGAAGACGATGGAGGACGCGAAAAATGATAAACGCCTCTTTGGTGGGGCAGGCGAAGATGTAAACTACTATTTAAACTATGTATCTTGTTACTTTACCTAGGTAAGGGTCCACTGAGCTGTATAGCTCTTTTGCAGAAGCGACCTGGCCACAAATTATAGTTCGACGAAGTAGGTAATCGCATGGAAATTTATAGCAAATACTTTTATGAACGCATGAATTTGATTCGAAATGTGGAGGGAAAAACCGGAGGTCGCGGAGAAAAATCTACGTAACCACGCGGAGAGAGAGAGACCGCAAACTTCAAATATATACGCGTCTGGATCGGGATCGAACCCATGATTTTCTGTATACCAGGCGAGGTAGTTAACATCTCCGAGCCACCGTGGCACTTAAAGCCTCCCCGAGATAAATGTAGGTGTGCCATGAAGGAGGGCCATTGCGCGAAACGTCACCTAGTACAATATGTTTTTCTTTTAAGGTCACGTGGTGTCGTTATTGATGAGTGTGTTGAGTTTATTGTTACGTGTGCCTGCGCACACAACTGACAACGCAGCAGCAGCGGCATCACGAGATAATTTATTTAACACAGAATGTTGGGCCCTCCAGCAGATGGCAGCAGATACGTCGCGTTGGGCCACAGACCTTGGTTCCTGGTTCATATAAAACATCATCATAGGCTTATGATACATAATAGAGGATGTTTTGGGTTAGATCGCGTAAATATATAAATGTGTCGTTAAACCCACCACCACCCGACACAGCCAATTAGTAAGGTTTGTCACGCAAACAGAACATACCAATTCGTTACTAGTTCAGCACACAGGTGTGCTGGAGAGCAAACCCACTACATTTACATTTCGAGTATGACGTTTCGCTGGTAATTACAAATATTCTTTGGGTCTTTCGGTAAAAGTCACGTAGAAATAATTTATTATTTAATTTATTTTCTTTCTACGTGACTATCCCGAAAGAACCAAAGAGTAATTCCTGCAGTCACGAAAGCTTCAAATCTAGAATGTATTTACGCGGCTAGGAAACATTCCGCCGTGGACGGATTTTCAAGCGTGACCCACGGAGGAACTTGGTGAAACCAAAAGAAAATGACAAGTTCCAAGCAGATACATTCTAACGTTGCAGACACAGGGAGAGTAGCGAACAAACAGTATTAAAGCCACTCCGCTCGATGGTCCAGTCACAGTGGGAGGAAGGTGATACGCATCAACGATGAAGCGTCCAAGTCGCACCACTTTCAAAAGTCGTATATCACACTTTGGCCGGCATAAATTAGTTCACGCTCACAGTGGAAATGTGGAAAGGCGATTAAGTGTAAATATGTGTGTGGGGGAAATCAATATTTAAGCTGTGTGAGCCGCAAAGGCGAATGTTCGCGTTGATTCTCTCAGCGAAGTCGGGTTGACTGCAATGGCGTCTGGAATTCGACGGGCGGTGCTGGTCATGGGAAATATCGATAAGCCACTAAAACTCGCTTCCAAACCAACTATCCTACCAATATCCAACCATGTGATATTGAGATTATTATTATCTATTTTTTTTTATATCTACGTGGCTTTACGGAAAGACCCAAAGAATATGAATCCCTGCAGTCACGAAAGCTTTAAGTCAAGATTTATCCCACCATCCACTAGAATTCGCCTCCCACTGACCCTAACCACATCTGGTGCCTCACCACTTCTCCTGACCAATTTTGTTCTCTTTTCAGTTTGCAATGCCAGTGAAGTGGAGGCGAATTTTAAGTCCAGAGGGTCAGGGTATTTTTTACAACGTTTGACGAAACCTCAAACTCGACCACTTGTAACCCACCTTCCTTCCAACTTGCCAGCTCATTCACTCCCCCGGCCCATTCACCAACCGCACTCCGATTAGCACAGTTGGCTACGTACGGTGCGCACGAAGTTCAACATGCATCGAACCAGCCCACCCACCGACTCAGTACCTCACCCACACAGCCAACCATTCACTCACGAACAGAACTCAACCAACACACTCATTCAGATATACTCCCCCACTCACTTTCACACATCTACCCAATTCCCGGCCAAATCACTCGCTCGTTTTACCCACTCGCGTGCACACCCACTCAGCCGCCCGTACACTTTGACGCAACCAAAAAAAGACTCAGCACGCTAACTCCCGTGACAGCACTCCAATACAACGCACCCACACGACAGTAACCCACCCACCAACCCACCCACCCACCACACATCCCACCCGCTCGCTCACACGCGTAAACAGAATGTCAGAGCGTGGCGCTGCGCGGAGATTTGCGTCACAATAATTGAAAACTTAAAATTACGGACGGAGAGGAAACGTAAATACTCAGGGAGCATGAAAGGTCCAACTGCTCCTCAAAAAAAAGCACAAACCAGGGCTCCCAGCTGCGCCTAGTAGGGCAGCGGGCTGACTTGAGCCCCGTGTCTGTGGATCAGAGGTCAATGGCTCATCGTGTGGGCCCCATCCCATACGTCACGTGATGCAGCGGCGGATGCGATGGGGGGGGGGGTCATGATGTGATCAGGATAAGACGCAAAGTGAGGTTCACGATAAATATATGAGCGAAGCTAGAGTCGCACACATCGCGTTTGTCGATCAAAATATAGGAGCTGCCGGAGCGACACGGTGGGAAAACACGGGCATATGTGTTCTATTGAGGCCCATCTGAGTAGGGGCGATGTACACCGGTTGTTTACACGTGTCTGTTCACAGGGGGTTTATAGGCTCTTTTTAGGCACTAACTCACTGTTTATCCCGTTTGCAGTGAGTTCGGGCACGGGTTTTCGTGTAAATAAAGTTGGCCTTCGCTCTTGTCGGTGTGCACATTCCCTGCCGGCAATGTCTCTGTAGCTGCTGCTGCCACTGCAGACTTTGGGGGTCCATGGAACGGAGCCTCTTAGCTTAACGGGGCCTTAGCAGCTGGGCAAATAAAGCCTGGGGTCTCATATATATGGTATCGCTAAAGCAACGATTGAGTGCAAAACTATACACTTTTTTGTATTTTACCAGGTAAGGCCCACGGAGCTATATAGTTATTTTTCAGAAGCGACCCGGCAATCATAATATGATAGCTCAACGAAGTGGCTTATCATCTTGTGGGAAATAATAGCAGCCAAATACTCTAAATGCATGCATCTAAATGTGGAGGGAAAAAACCAGAGGACCCGGAGAAAAATCCACACAATCACGGGGAGAGAGTCACGCAAACTCCAAATATACAGCAGGCGTCAGGATCGGGATCGAACCCACGACCTCCTGTATACCAGGCGAGGTAGTTAACATCTCCTAGCCACCGCGGCTTTGGGATCAAAATAATGAACCAAAGAAGCGACCAAGAGCAAGTTGGAGGAATACTTTTGGACAACTGAGTTCGATGATGACGACAATGATAATGATAATGCCGTTTTGTCTTAAGAGGAGAGTATTCAATCATTTCATACGGCAAGATCTGAGATAACCCACCACGCATACAAGGCGAACACCACTCGTTGATGTCCCACCAAAGGAGGATTCAATCGAAAGGCTCTGCAGTAAGAATGGACCACATCTGTGTGGACGCGTCAACGTTGCGCTCGGTTATGGAGTCTCAACATTCGTGGTGGGTTGACCATACTGGACCACGCCGGTTAGTCCCGGTTGGTGAAGGGGGTCCGGTGGAGGAGGTAGTTTCCAGGACCGGTTCGGGTATCACTGTGGTAAGACCGTGGCCAGGAATCGAACTCAGGGTTGGCGTTTTCGTAGCGCGACGCGTTAACAAATGCGCCGCTGCTCCTCCCAAAACAATGCGCAGCTACGCACCACGCGTGTCGGAGCGTGCTTTGTAGCCTCGGTCGCGAATTGACTCACACACGAGAACATTGCCTTTCAATTGTCCTCCTAGTTAGACACGCAGACAGGCAGGTACATGGACAAGTACAGTCATTGTTGTCTATCCACTGCTGGATTAGGAACATACATCACCACGCTGGGTTGCTGAATTCTGTGAGCAATTACTTGGGAGCACGGGAGTTCGACGATTGATGTTTGCTGCCGCTGCTGCTGCTGCCCTCTGCTGCCCACCACGGAATCACACAGCCTACAGCACCCTGTTGTGAATGGTGGTATTACATCACCATCCAGACTCCACGCTTGCTTGGCTTCCCGGAATCTGATGAGATTGGACGAATTCCAATAGATTTGATAAGAGGCAGATTGACATTCAGGCAGACAGGTGGTAAGTATGAACATTACATTTGGTTTGACCCTTTCTGGCAATAAAAGATGTCAAACACCAAATAGAAACCTTTTGCAAGCAACCAAGTACTGCATTAACCACACACATTACTTGCGGTGAACATGCAAACAAACGTGTACTGATAATCATATATAGTCGTTGTCTTTGAGGCTGATTGGCCTACAGCAGAGACAGCCTCTTTATGGCTTCGTCTCACCAGTGTCAGACCAGAGAACGCCAAAAGGCGCAACACCTTTTTAAGTCCATTGTACAACTGGCTCAGACAGAGAGGGCGAGACAATCAGACGGGCAGAGAGGCAGACGGGTGAGCAGAACAAATGTGCATCTGCGTTCACCGCAGGGCTGCAGGCGTGGTCACGTACAGGTCGCAGTGCACGCGTGCGCCTGCTTGCGGAAGAGCGCACCCGAGATGCACGCGCGCGTTACTCAAAGCCCCCCCTCCCATCGCCCATCTCCCATCGCCTCGAGGGAACTCCGTTCTCATCAATGTGTCCCGGTGAGTTTTAAGTGCCGCCTGACTCTCCTTCATCACGAGCGAGGCAGCAAGAGCGGAGCAGCATGCCAGCGGGGTGTTGGGTGACCGCAGAGAGCGGATGGTAATGCCTCGTAATGGAGTGAGTACCCCCCCCCCCCCCCGGTCTATCCACCCCAGCCTCCATCCCACCACAGCCCCCCTCCCCCACGACCCCCCCTCCCCACCACTACCGAGGGAATTGTATTATGGGTCTCGCTTACACAAGAGATACGGGCAATTGTGGATAAACTCCCAGATGTGTGCGAGAAATGAATCGCGTAGGGTTTGACAGCGATAAGAGACTTGCCCCGCGATGCGACATCAGCCGAGGCGGCGGGTCTGGTTTGCCTCGCGTTTTTAAATAAACCCTTTGATTTGATTTCACGCCTTGACCTGCCTGTGCATGGGTTTAACGCAGTAAACATGCGGTAGCTTGGGGTCACAACATTGAACCGTTTACGGGTCGCTGGTAGACTGCAGTAGGCGGCACGTGACTAGTCGTCACAGCCCACAGCGATGGTATACTTGACGTGGTGTACCGGGTATATTAATAATAAAACACCTTAAATGAACAATTTTTATTTTATTTATCAGGTAAGGCCCACTGAGTTATATCGTTTTTTTTTCAGAAGCGACCTGGCCACAAATGATAGCTCAGCGCAGTGGCTTAATCATGTGGAAATTGAGAGCAGCCAAATAGTCTTAACGCGTGATGTTGATTCTATAAGTGGAGGGGAAACCGGAGGACTCGGAGAAAAACAACCACGCGACTACGGAAAGAGAGAGAGACATGCAAACACCAGATATACAGCAGGCGTCAGGGTCGGGATCGAACCCAGGACCAAGGCGAGGGTGTTAACATCTAGCCACCGTGATGATGATGGTGAGAGAGACACCGCAAACTTCACATATACAGCAGGCGCCATGGTCGGGATCGAACCCACCGACCTCCTGTATACCAGGCGAGGGAGTTAACATCTCATAGCCACTGTGGCACTTAAAGCCTCACCGAGTGTCTTTCCGTTGACACGGACAGGCCCCGTTGTACTGTAAGCCCTATGTGTGGGGTGGAGCGGTGGTTCGGCAGTTAACGCGCTACGCTACGAACCCGGTCATCCGAGTTCGATTCCCGCTCACGGCCACCAACGCCAGTGACAATTATCTGAAGTCTTGGGCCTTCCCTGGGTCGACTCAGAATCAAATAAGTACCTGGTGCGGTGTGTAAGCATCGCCACTGGGGAGACAAAGGCGGCCGGTCGCGTTACTGGCCACCCATCTCTTCGTGTATCGTGCCGGCCTTCATAGGTGCTCGCTAGCAGCACTTGCCCCAACAGTCTGCCAAGGCTATAGGTGGGAATCGTTCCCTTTGCTTGGATAGGGTGGTGTCGTTTGTTCCACCCTGGTTGTGATGATGACGAAGGCGCGCGCTTAGTGACACTATCACCATCACCCAATGATATGGATGAATCCACCGAGTGTTTATGCATAATTAATTAACGATGTGCAAGTCCTTCTTTTTTCTCTCCAGTTGCTGGATCAATTGCGGATCAGAGGCGCAGGCGCCCGCGGAGGGAATGTCGAACACGGTTGCAAAGTGCGCAGAACAGCGTCGCGAGAGAATTACAGAGAAGGGGAGGTTCTGCGTGAAGCACGTCGTTATTATTATATTAGCGGTGCTGCTGCTGCTGCGTTGGCAGTGGTACACAACCACAACCAACAACAACAACAACTCTGCACGTTCCGTGTCAACAGCAACAACACCGTGTGGTCTTCAAAAGAAAGTAAACATAATAGGCGACGTTTCGGGAAACGGCCCTCCTTGGCACGACATAGAGAGGCCAGAGAGGTAGAGATGACTCTCGAGAGTGGATTCTACCTCTGGCGTCTCTATGTGATGTGAATAAGGGACATTGCCCGAAACGTCGCTTATTATATATAAAAAAAAATTAAGACCGCAGTGTTGTTTTTAATGAATATCTTAAAATGCGTGGAGTAGTGAACGGGCGCGGCTCGCAAAATCAACCACACGGAGCTCTCGGTCAACCAATCGCTGTGTCGCTCATCGCTGGTCGTTTGACCATACTTCACCGCGCCGGTCAGTGCGGGTTGGCGAAGGGGGCCTTGCAGGTGGCCGCTGGGGTGCGGAGTTCGGGGTTAGGGGTTCTGGTCTCGGGGCACAAGGGGCGCTGAAGTTCAGAGATTTCTCGCCACTGCTTGATGCCATCCGTGGCCGGGAATCGAACTTAGGCTGCGTGCAGATAAACGGGTGGCTTCGTAGAGCGCACCGCGTCGCGCTCACCACTCACCCCGTGAGTGAATTGTCAGCCACAAGTGAAGAACGGCGGTTAACAAGCGCCATGACCTCGCCAACTTCGCCTGTGCTCAGGCGAAGTTGGCGGTGTACAGAACGAGGAAAAAGTTGCTGGAAGGTGACATTGATGGCTGCTCTGTGCTTCCAGTGTTCAGAGGCCTGCTCAAGGCACGGCTCCGGCTGGAGCACGCGTACCACACACATGTCGGTGATGTGCAGCACGTCTTCTTCGAACGCTGGGGAGCCGGAAAAGCCCCTCTCTGTACCAGCGTGGACGGCACCCTCGTGTTCACCTTCTGAAGCGCTCGTTCGTCACCGTGTCGTGCGCGATGACCACCACCACCACCACGTGGTTTTTATTTCGTGTTGTGCGTCGTACTTTTTGCGCCACAGCGCGTGGATTTGTAGCGTTTATTTTCATTTGTTTGCTGGTGACTTTGTGTGTTTCATATCGAAATCGCCTCCAGTGCTGTTGCTGCTGGCGGCAATAAAAAAAATTGTTTAAAAGTCAAAAGTCTTTCCCACCAGGTGTTCATCGCTTCATTATGGCCTCTTGCCGCTAATGCTCCACGCTGTCTCCCCTATCCGGCGCTGTAGGGTTTAGGTAATGGAGTTAGCGCTGTCTGAATGAGGTCGGAAGCGTTGGCGCATTAGCTCTGTCTGTCTGCGGCGAGCGAAGAGGCGGGGGGAGGAGGAGACGGAGGTGGGGGTGGTGACATGATCGTGATATCTCTCATAGAGATTATCCAACATTACGGAGCTTCACTGCAGCGTTGCGTTGCTGCTGTTTGGGGGGGGCTCCGACTCGGACCCCGTTGGTGAATCACAGCGGGGCTGGCCCCGACCCTGCATCGGCAGCACCGCAAATCCGAGACTCCCTCGTCTCATTGCGGCCCGTGGAATGTATTCAATAACAACAACAAGCAAACAAATGTACAGAACGTAAACATTTTACCGGGTTTACGATTTAACTTAGTTTTTTTTTTGTACGGGTTAATATGTGGCGTTCAGTCGAGTTAAGCGTATTTCGGTAAATCTGCCCTACCCGCCGATCAAGTACAGGTGGTGAGGTGGTCAGATGATGGAGAGGTAGGTCAGTGATGGAGAGGTAGGTGGGTGATGGGGAGGTCGGTGGGTGATGGAGAGGTAGGTGGGTGATGAATATATTAATCGGCGAATTATTCGTTGAGGATCGATGAGTCTAGGGTTGGGAGGGGCAGGGTGGCTGGAGGAGTGATGAGTCTGGGAGCAGAGGGATGAGTCCAGTGGGGGGATGAGTTGACGCGTGGGTGGGGGGGGACATTAGTGGTGTGGGGGTGGGGTGGTCAGACCTTGATAGAATGAAAGCGCTCGCTCCGACCATGCCAGCATAGAAAGCTTCCTCTCACCCCCCTCACTCAGCTCACTCCTCTCACTCAGCTGACTCAGCGGACTCAGCTCGCCCGAGATCGGCGGCGGCGCTGGTGGCAGCAGCGGCAGCGGCAGTGAAATCATCTCAGCAGCCTCGGGACCATGGGCTCTCGCGCGGGAACCGCGGGCTTCTGCCGCGAGATGTGGTCCGGGTTCTTTGACTACGAGACGCCCAAGACCATGGTGGTGAAGAGCCGCAAGCTGGGGGTCGTCTACCGCGGGGCGCAGGCTCTCATCCTCACCTACTTCGTCGGGTGAGCGTGGCCACGGACTGGGCTATGGGGTTAGGGGCTATGGGGTTAGGGGCTATGGGGCTGGGCTATGGGGCAGGGGTATGGGGTTAGGGGCTATGGGGCTGGGGTATGGGGCTGGGGTATGGGGTTAGGGGGTATGGGATTAGGGGGTATGGGGCAGGGGTATGAGGTAGGGGTATGGGGCTGGGGTATGGGGCAGGGGTATGGGGCTGGGGTATGGGGTTAGGGGGTATGGGGCAGGGGTATGGGGCCAGGGGTATGGGACTGGGGTATGGGGCAAGGGTATGGAGTAGGGTATGGGGTTAGGGGGTATGGGGCAGGGGTATGGGGCAGGGGTATGGGGTTAGGGTGTCGGGCTAGGGTATGGGGTTGGGGTATTGGGCAGGGATGTGGGGATCGAGGGAGGGCAGCAGTGGGGCAGGGAGAGGTCGCAGAGAGAGGACAGAGAGAAGGAGAGGGTCGGAGTATGGTCTGACAGAGGGCAGCGGTATGGGTAGGGAGAGGGGCAGGGAGAGGGGGGGCAGTGGTTGGGGCAGGGAGCGAGGGCAGGTAACTCCATACACACGAAAACCCGTGTACGTGAACCAGTCTGTGCCCCCCGCCCCCCCCCCCCCCCCCCAGTCTACGCACCTCGACTACGTCCACTCGTTCTCATATGCCCCATCTCCTCATCCCCTTTCTGCACCCCCCATCCCATACCCCACCGTGGACGCCACGGTGGCTAGGAGATGTTCACTTCCTCGCCTGTTATACAGGAGGTCGTGAGTTCGATCCCGACCCTAACGCCTGTTGTACATTTGGAGTCTGCGCGTCTCTGTCTCTACCCGTGGTCGCGTTTTTTTTATTCTTCTTCGGGTGCCTCCGTTTTTTTCCCCCCTCCACATTTAAGAATGATCTTCGCGCGTTTCTAGTATTTGGTTGTTGTGCATTTTCCACGTGATGATGATGATGAGCCACTTCGTAGAGCTATCATTTGTTATTGACAGGTCGCTTCGGAAAGATATCTGTGTAGCTCAGCGGGCCTGACCTGATAAACAACACAAACCCCCCTCTAGAACCTCCTCGTGTCGAGGCCCCCTTCCGCCAGCAGCGACGTGAGCAAGTTGTTGCGGGGCTGCGCCTAGCTCAGCGCGTGAAAACCATGGACCACTTTTCCCCTCCCACCTTTGCATGAGAACGTCTTGGCTGTATACCGGTGGTGTGCGGCAAAAGAAAAAAAACGTAAATGTTCGCAATGTTGATTTATTTATTATCCCGCGAATCGTAATCCCAGTCAGAAAATCCTGCGGGGTGGTGTTGGTGCGAGTCGACATCAGTTCTCGTGATGTCGAAGCAGTCGGGTTGGAGGAACGTTGTTGTTACGAGCGGCTGAACACGAAGAAGCTTCGCAGTCTGCCTGACGACCACTGGCTGGCTCCGTGTTCACAAAGGCAACATTTGACTCCTCGTGCGCGAGACTTGGTCGAACGGCTCCTCGATTCGACGGAACGCAAATCAACGTTCAATATTGACCTTTTTTAGCAAGTCTCAGTAGACTGCGTAAACCCTCGAATCGCGTCAGACTTGGCGACGGAGAGTCACTTAAAACCTCCATAAACATATATTGCTGATAAAATTTTAATTTTAAACAGTTTTGTTTTATGAGACCCGGTGTGGTCTGTTATGCTGCACACGATATACCAAGTAGCTCAAGCAGCCCCATGTGTGACGCCCCCGTTGTGTCTCCCCGCCACTCCAGCTGGGTGTTTCTGACCGAGAAGGCCTACCAGACGGCCGAGGGGGTGAAGGAGGTTTCCGTCATCTCAAAGGTCAAGGGGGTCACTGCGACCAACGGTAGCGACTTGAGGGCGCGCGTGTGGGACGTGGCCGAGTACGTGATGCCCCCACAGGTGAGCGGTGGCGGTGCACACGCAGGTGAGGTGAGGGTTACAGGTGTGTGGACAAGGTGGAGGTGGTTGTGATGGGGTGGCAGAGAAGGTGAGGGTTACAGGTGTGTGGACAAGGTGGAGGTGGTTGTGATGGGGTGGCAGAGAAGGTGAGGTGAGGGTTACAGGTGTGTGGACAAGGTGGAGGTGGTTGTGATGGGGTGGCAGAGAAGGTGAGGTGAGTTTACAGGTGTGTGGACAAGGTGGAGGTGGTTGTGATGGGGTGGCAGAGAAGGTGAGGTGAGGGTTACAGGTGTGTGGACAAGGTGGAGGGGGTGTGTGGGCAGGTGAGAGGTGGTTGTGATGGGGTGGCAGAGAAGGTGAGGTGAGGGTTACAGGTGTGTGGGCAGGTGGGAGGTGGTTGTGATGGGGTGGCAGAGAAGGTGAGGTGAGGGTTACAGGTGTGTGGACAAGGTGGAGGGTGTGTGTGGGCAGGTGAGAGGTGGTTGTGATGGGGTGGCAGAGAAGGTGAGGTGAGGGTTACAGGTGTGTGGACAAGGTGGAGGGGGTGTGTGGGCAGGTGGGAGGTGGTTGTGATAGGGTGGCAGAGAAGGTGGGGTGAGTGAAACGGGTGAGGTGAGGGTTACAGGTGAGTGGACAGATGGAAGGGAGTGTGTGGGCAGGTGAGAGGTGGTTGTGAGGAGGTGGCAGAGATGGTGAGGTGAGTTTACAGGTGAGTGGACAGGTGGAGGGGGTGTGTGGACAGTTGACGTCAGTGGACAGGTGACGTGTCAGTGAAGGTGTTCTATAAATATGAAATTAGATGAGATGAGATGTAACAAAATCCAAATTTCAACAATACAAACTTAAAAATATATGTTTAAGATTCACAGTATACAACCAATCGCGCAGTTTTACTGAATCCCCCCGTATCCCCCGTGTCTCACAATGTCCCCTGTGGCCACCCATGTCCCCCCATGCCCTACCCCCCATGTCCGCCTTTGTTCCCCAATCTCTCCCCCCCATGTCCCCCCCCATGTCCCCCGCATTACCCCCCACGCCCCCCCCCTCATGCTCCCCAATATCTCTCCAATGCCCCCCGCCCCCCCCCCCCGCTGCGCAGGGCACGGACAGCTTCGTGATCATCACCAACGTGCTCGAGACGCCCATGCAGTCGCTCGGAGTGTGTCCCGAGGTGAGTGAGGAGTGGTGAGTGAGGAGTGGTGAGTGAGGAGTGGTGAGTGAGGAGTGTGCCCCCGTTCGAGTGAGGAGTGTGCTCCGAGGTGAGAGAGATCCATAGACTCGCATAGAGATCCATAGACTCGCATAGAGATCCATAGACTTGCCAGTGTCTCGTTGCACATTGTGCCAAATCTGACCGTTATTACTCGCAAATTAGATCAAATAAAACACAATGACCACATCATTGCCACTCTCCACCCCTACTGGAAGATTGACTATACCTGCCTGTGGGGCATGACGCTTTCGCGACAGCTCCGCACCGTACGGACATCCGCGAATATCAAAACCACCGCCGTCGAGTTCCAACAAAATCATCGACGGAATCCGCCCGTAATCACGATGTCTCATTGTTACACGCCGCCGCCGCCGCACAGCGTTCGCTCGCTCTCGTAGACGGATGATTTACGTTCAGCTATTCGTACGTGCAATATTTAACGGGAAATACGTTGGGGAATAGAATGGGAGGTGGGAGCGGTGGTGCAGTGGTTCACGCATCGTGCTGTGACCTATAGGCGACCTGAGTTTGTTTTGATGTCACCAGGTAAGGCCCACACTGAGCTATTGCAGCTCTTTTTTCCCGAAGCGACCTGGCCGTCACAAATGATAGCTCAACGAAGTGGCTTATCATCGTGTGGGACTTTATAGCAGCCGAATACTCTAAACGCGTGATGTTCATTCTAAATGTGGAGGGAACAACCAGAGGACCCGGAGAAAAATCCACGTGACCACGGAGAGAGAGAGAGGCATGCAAACTCCAAATATACAGCAGCAGGTGTCATGGTCGGGATCGAACGCACGACCTCGTGTTTACCAGGCGAGGTAGTTAACATCTCCTAACCACAGAGGAGCGGGGGAAAGGGAGCAACAGCAACAGCCACGTGGTTTAGCTGGTGCCAACTTCCCCTGCGAGCTCTGCGGTCCTCTACGCATTAAAGTGTTAACGGCCAAATGAATGAGCGTTCACACGCGGGATTAAACGAGAGGACCCAGAAGAAGGGGAAAAAGAACAACACCCACGCGTGCGAAGATGTAACGGATGGAGTCCGCATTTGCTGTCCCGGACTGCACCTCCGATTAGCACCTGTTGGCCACGTACGGTGCGAAAGAAGTTCAACTGCACATGCACACTGTCACGCCCGGCGAGCCAGCGTTATGGCTCTTCCTGGTCGCTCGCCGACTGATAGCAAAGGGAGTCACGGAACAGCCGCAGCGTGATGCACCACCCCCTCGCAGCTGCCTCCGCAGCGCTGGACTCGAGTCAGCCACGCGCAGCACGGCCACCGCCCGCCGTCAAAATCGTTTGACGGTCGGCGCGATGGATAACAGATGCGACGGTGACGCAGGAGTCGAGAGCGAGGACCCTTCCGCGAAGCTGCGGTGCGTGCGAGTGCGCATTCCTTGCGCACTATCTAACACTCGATCTAGCAGCGCATTGTGTTTACACCAGCGGCCTCTGGAATGGTGGGGCGAGTGGGCGCGGTGTGTTGGGGGTGACGATGGTGGCAGTGGTGGTATATGTGATGGTGGTGATGGGAATGGGGGTGCGGCGATGGTGTGATGGTGGTGGTAGTAGTGGTCGTATGGGTGATGATGGTGGTGCAGGTGACGGGTCGCGTTGGTGTGGGTGATGATGGTGGTCGAGGTGATGGTCGTGGTAGTATGGGTGATGATGATGATGGTGGAGGTGACGGTGGGGAGGAGCAGTGTAGCGGTTAGCGCTACGCTGCGCTACGAACCCAGCGACCCGAGTTCGATTACCGCTGATGGCCAACTCCAGTCACGATTATCTGAACCGGTCTTGGGCCTCCCCTGTGTCGACTCAGCCTCAATGAGTACATGGTGCTGTGTGTAATCATCGCCGCGAGGGAGACAAAGGCGGCCGGGCGTGGTGCTAGCCACCCCACCCACTTAGGTGCCATAAAAAGTCAGTTAAAGTCCAGACGGGGAATCTTTGTCTTTTAGAGGTGACGGTAGCGGTGATGATGATGATGATGGTGGTGGTTGTGATGATGGTGCTTGTGATGATGATGGTGGTTGTGATGATGATGATGGTGGTTGTGATGATAGTGATGATGGTGGTGGTTGTGATGATGATGGTGGTGGTTGTTGCGATGATGATGATGGTGGTGTCGTTGACGTCACGGTTAACGACGCTGACTTAAGCGACGACTGCGCTGTTTACATCGCTCCCGCGAGCACCGATTGTGACCCAGCACGCCTCTGGCTCCCGTCCGTAACGACTGCAAGGAACAGGGCTCGGCTTAGGGAAGGCAATTAGCGAGGGGAAGCGCCCTGGGGGGAGGGGGGGTGGCGTGCGTGAGCGGTCGAGATGGTTCGGGAGAGAGGATTCAGAGCGAAGGAGGAGGATTAGGGTGGAGGGTGGCAATTACGCGAGGAAGTCGTCCTGGGGAGAAAGATGTGATGATGATGGGATGGGGGGGGGCTGTCCAGGGATTAGGGGGATCAGTGGGATGGGGAACAGGGCGTGGTGGAGGGGGGCGGGGGTTACAATGATGGAACTGTCGATGCTAACGCCGTTTAAAACCTCTCACTGAGCAATCAATCGCGTTCGTGAATTCCAATGCCTCCGATATCGCGCGCGCGTGGCGTCTGCCGGGCTGATACGGGGGGGACGCTATTCGTTACGGGCCAATTTGCGGGGTCTGTTTACCTGCACCCGATACCCCCCCAGCGAGGAAGTTGGGGTAGAGGGGGGGCACCTGAACGACCCCCCCCCCACCACCACCCTACCCCCGCCCTGTGTTGGTGTTGCTGTTAGTCCGTGTGTGCAAACTTACGACGCGAGGCGGATCGCATATCCGACGCCGCGTGACTTCCCTGCAGCCACTCAATCGCACCAGGGGGAATTCATTAATGCTCGTCTGTTGTGCGCGAGTAGAGTAAAATATAATTCATCATCGTGATCATAATAATAGTATTATACAAAACACTCACTCGGTTAAATCTTGACTTAAAGCTTTCGTGAATGTAGGAATTCATATTCTTTTGATCTTTCGGTAAAGCCACGTAGACGTAAAAAAATACCCCCTTTTCCTGAAGACGACCGCTTGTGTTGCGATCGAAACGTCGATATTTTTGGTTATTTTTTTTCTGTCCACGTGGCGCTACCGAAAGACCCAAAGACTTCTCACTCGGTCTCGAGACTGTTGGGGGTTTTTTTGTTTGCGCAGACGTCCTGTTGCTTTGGTTGGGTGGGATGTTTGGTGCACTGTTTGTGGGTGGTATGGTGGGTGCGTTGGTGGGTGGGTTGGTGGTTGGGTGTTAAGGTGGGAGGCCAGGTGGGGTGGGTGTGAACGTGGCGGAGGTAATCATGGTGGCTGGCTAGGTAGGTTGCAGGGCAGAGAGGTTGGTGAATATTAACGTAAGTATGCCGACATTTAAGTGGATGTTTTGGTATACTGTCCTGTATATATGTATAGATAGCTGGATGGTTTGGTGGTAGGGGTGTGGGTAATAGTGAGAGGTTTATGTTTATATATATTTTTTAAATAACCAGGTTATAAATCTAGAGACCAGAATGAGTCGTTTTTGTACTGTGCCGGCCATCATAGGTGCTACTCGCTAACAGCACTTGCCCCAAAAGTCTGTCAAGCCTATACGGGGGGGTCTTTTTCTTTGTAATCACGTATATTTAAGTGGCTGAGTTGGTATGCGTATGGGTAGCTGGCTGGCTGGCTAAGGAGGGTGGCTGGATGCTGATACGGTGGTCGGAGTGCCTTTAAGCGACTTAAAAATCTGTCCGCCACATTCATACCCACCCACCTCTCCTCTCACCTATCCACCCACCTCTCCTCTCACCTATCCACCATGCCACCCTAAATTGGCCAAACATCCCAAATGCAACGGGAGTCCTGTGACATTTTTTTTTCTTAAAACTCTCTGTGACTGTTTATTATTCATTAGAATATTTATAAATATTTTATTTACTCGGGCAAAATCGATGGAGAATTGGCTTCGGGTCGAGAGAAAACCTCCACCGCGCATGCGACGGAGCAGCACGTAACGCTCCGCACAGATGGATTCAACAATCCATCGCCGTATCGCCAGCGAAGTGTCGACCCCGCAGCCCGCGCCGGGCAAACACGAGTGCGTCATCCGAGTCATAACCGGGTTCAGATCCGGGTTAGCTTCCGAGAATTTGGCGAGATTGCTTCGGTCGGAGGTAAATGGCGTTGGCCAGGCGATCTCCGTTGCAGGACCCTCCTCACAATCTCGGCTCGAGGCTCCCGCATCAGACGTACGCTTGACTCCCAAGTGTCTCTTTTCATTTATCACACGCGGCACTATCGACGGGGCATAACGTAGCACGCGCTACTATCACAGTGGCTGCAAAGAATAAACACATTCCTGCGGAGGGAGCTGGTAGGAACGTTGGGTTGCTCGGTCAATGGCCAGGGTCAACGGCGGCGTGGTGTATTCCGCAAATATGCCCGACTGTGAGGGCGGGCACAAGCCGGCGTGAGTAGGTTAAACGTTGAGTTTTATAAGGGCACAACGGGGTGACCAGCCCCTCCCCACCCAGCCCAGCCCAGCCCCACCCCTCCCACCCCCCACCCAGCCACACCCTCCCCACCCAGCCCCTCCCCACCCTCCCCACCTAACCCCTCCCCACCCTCCCCACCCAGCCCCTCCCCACCCTCCCCTCTCCACCCAGCACCACCCCTCCCATTTTTGGATGCACGACGGACACAATAATCCCCTGTGGGCTGGTGGAACCAGGTGGTTCCTACCAGTATGAACGTCTCCCGTGCTGTTCCGACATCTGTCAATATAGTTGCACACTTTTATACATGCGGGGAACTTCACAAACATGTTGAGACTTCTGAGAATTTGTAACGATGCCACGAGAAACGTGCTGCCTCCGGGCTTTGCAGACCACCTGGAGAAGATTCCAGGCCACGCGTTGACAACGATGGCGAACACGCGGAGACTTTTTGAAGCTTATTAACATTACATGTGTTATCATGTTACAGTGTAGTATTATCCGTTCTTTTCCCATTAAAAACGATAGTCCCATATAAGTGTGAACCTTTTTTTTTTTAAATCACCCTGTAATATACACTTGACTCTCTGGCAGAGCTGACGGCTTCGTTTCGGCTCGTTGGTCTTGTGCCCGCCCTGGACCCACTGTGTGAGCCGTGGCCCCGAATCCAACCGAGGCGGTCCCGGCTTTAGAGCGCAGCGTACGACGAACCACACCCCTTCCCCCCCCCGCACGCCCCCCACCCACCTCCACACTCCGTGGAGTAGCTTTCTACATTAAAAAACACCCCGGGCGATATCTACAATCCCCTAGGTAGACTCGGCCTTAAACGAGTCCCTGGTGAGACGTGGAAACAGCAGCACTTAGGAAGAGAAAGGCGATCGGGCGTGTAGCTGCCCACCACCCCCTCCCCCCCACCGCGCTAGGTCGACTCAACCCTAAATGAGTACCTGGTGTGGCGTGTACACATTAGCACTGGGGATACAAAGACGACCGGACATGCGTGGTGGCCACCAACCCCCACGTGTGATGTGCCCGCTGTTCAGAGGTGCACGCTAACCGAACTTGCCCCAAAACGTGTGTTAAGGCTATACGGGGGGTCTTTGTCTTTGTGTGTTGTTTGTGGACAGGACCCCGACACTCCCACGGCGCCATGTTCCAACGACACCAGCTGCCGACCAGGGGAACGAGACCAACTCTACAATGGTATGGCTGGGGGCATGGCTGGGGGCATGGTTAGGGGCATGGTTAGGGGCATGGCTGGGGGCATGGCTCGGGGTATGGCTGGGGGCATGGCTCGGGGCATGGCTCGGGGTATGGCTGGGGGCATGGCTCGGGGCATGGCAAGGGGGGTATGGCTGGGGGCATGGCTAGAGGCATGGCCAGGCAGGCATGGCTCGGGGCATGGCTGGGGGCATGGCTCGGGGCATGGCAGGGGCATGGCCAGGCAGGCATGGCTCGGGGCATGGCAAGGGGGGTATGGCTGGGGGCATGGCTAGAGGCATGGCCAGGCAGGCATGGCTCGGGGCATGGCAGGGGCATGGCCAGGCAGGCATGGCTCGGGGCATGGCAAGGGGGGTATGGCTGGGGGCATGGCTAGAGGCATGGCCAGGCAGGCATGGCTCGGGGCATGGCTGGGGGCATGGCTCGGGGCATGGCAGGGGCATGGCCAGGCAGGCATGGCTCGGGGCATGGCAGGGGCATGGCCAGGCAGGCATGGCTCGGGGCATGGCAGGGGCATGGCCAGGCAGGCATGGCTCGGGGCATTGCCAACTAAGCGTCCTCGTCGCAAATACGACTCATCCTGCTTATTTACAAAAAGTATAGATGAACGTAAACCTCTCACTATTGTCCACACCGATACCACCACACCATCCAGCTATCTATACATATATACAGTACAGTATACCAATACATACACTTCAATGTCGACCTACCTATGTTAATATTTACCCACCTCTCTGCCCTGCAACCTACCATACCAGCCACCAACACAATACACCCATCCACATCCAGCCACCTAATATCTACCCGCCCACACCCATGCCCACTGAACGTCCCATCCACACGCATACCCATCCACATACCGACTTACAACCCACATTCACATTTCACGCCGACCCACCGAATTTTAAACCAGTCACCCACCTGCTCACACACGCACCCACCCATCCACCTAACCATTAATTCAACTAACGAACCCACTCACCCACACCGACCCACTGATCCACCCAGCCACCAACCCACTCCCTTGTTGACTCACTTACCCAGCCATCTACCCATCCACTCAACTGCCCACATAACCACTTTGCGCAAGAGCGCAGAAGTGTGGTTACCACATCTACGCCTCTATGTAAGGAACGACACAGGTGTACTCCACAAATATGTCTGTCGCCTGATGAAGCTAGTTGTAATTACTGGTGAAACGTCGTACTCAGATTGTAAATGTTGTGGCTTGGCTCTCCAACACACCGATTAGTGCTATACTAGTGACGAATTGGCATGTTCTGTTTACGTGAAAACCCTTACAAGTTGGCTGTGTCGGTATGTGGCGGGCTTTAATGACACATTTTAATATATTTACGCGATATAACCCCCAAAAAACTCTGTTATGGATAACCACCTGCCCTGCTCCCCCCTGCCCTGCCCCCCCCTGCCCTGCCTTGCCCCCCCCCTGCCCCCCCCCCTGCCCCAGGAGTGAAGACGGGCCGCTGCTCGGGCAACAGGGGGCAGGGCACGTGTGAGGTGTTCGCCTGGTGCCCCGTGGAGTCCGAGGGACGCAACGCCAAGTATGGGCGCGCAGAGAAATCCGCGGAATCCCCAGAAATCCGCGGAATCCCCAGAAATCCGCGGAATCCCCAGAAATCCGCGGAAGCCTAGGAGCCCATTGCGCGCACGCGAAGTCGTTACAAAATGACATGTATTAATGTATACACATACACGATTACTGTATCGATGCACACAACATTAAAGTAAATATATTTTTTTCTAGATGTGTATCTAATGGAAATGTAACGATTCATATACAGGGTGCTTCAAATTGTTTTTAACACTTCTGAGAATTTGCAACAATACCACAATAAATGTGCCGTCTCCGGGCTCTGAAGACCACCTGGAGAAGATTCCAGGCACGCGTTGACAATGATGGCGAACAAGTGAAGGCTCTTTGACTTTTTAAAGCTGTTAACATCACATTTGTTATCACGTTACAATGTATTAACCGTTCTCTTTCCATTAACAACGATAGTCCCATAGACGTGTTAACACCTTTTTGAAGCACCCTGAATGTGTAAATATTGTTGGTCTCATTGTGTGGCTACAAGCATTGAGGCGCTTTCCTTTTTGATTTGCGGCTTCATTCAATGAGCCAGATCACGTGACCCCCCCCCCCCAACGATTTAATTATCTCTCCCCTCGCCCTCTCCCTTCTTCCCCCCCACTACCACCTGCACACAGGTACACCCTCTTGGCTGAGGCCGAGAACTTCACCATCTTCATCAAGAACAACATTCGCTTCCCCAAGTTCAACTTCTCCAAGTGAGTTCCCGTCGGAGCTGTCCAGTGCTGATCTGCCTCTTCGTGTTCAGTTGGTTGTCCTTCCCCTGCACTTCCGATTAGCACGGTTGGCTGCGTACGGTGCGAAAGAAGTTCAACTTACATACATGCGGTCGGGATCCAAAATAAAGTCCTGACTGGGATGGATAAATGAGTGTTGGGCTGCGTGTGGGAGGCGAAGCGGAGCGACCCGGAGGGTACCCGTCGGGCTATGCGAGGAGGCGAGCGAAATCTGACGCAGGCGTTCGCGTTATCCGTAGAATGGCCACCCCATAGCCTCGAGAACGACAACACCCCCCGCATTCTCCGACGCGGCCTCTAATCCGAGTGCTTGACTCCAACCCAACTCTCCACATGTGGCTCACTCGCGTCCCTTTTCCGAACTTCATCGCGCGAGCAATGCCCTTACCGTACGCGACGCATTTGCATGCACGATGCATTTACGGCATCAGCTGCTGCTGCTGCTGTTGTTCGATCAATAAAACCCCCTGACCTATTGACCTTGAGGGGCAATGAGTTCACAACCAGGCCAAGGTCCCATCGTGGTCAAACCCATGCGTACACACAAGACAAAGACGCAGGCCCCATGTATGGCCTTCACAGACGGTCGGAGCAAGTGCTGTTAGCGAGGAGGGGGTGGAGGATCTTCCGCGTTCCAGTCGCCAGAAACGTCACCAACCCCAGCGACCAAAACACCACGACGCTTGGTCCGGACTGAGGTCACAGAACAACGTTGAGATGAGAACTCGTGCACAATGGTTACATCGGGGGGGGGGGGGGGCAGGTTGCATGTGGTGTTGTAGAGTGTGGGTGCTCCCACCCTCCCTGATCCCCGCGCTGTCGGCTGGGGTGCAGGGGCAACCTGCGAGATAACATGCCCAAGACCTACCTCCAGTCGTGCAAGCACGACGCCCGGCACAACAACTACTGCCCCATCTTCCGCCTGGGTGACATGTTGAAGAGGGCTGGCCTCACCTACCAGAAGTTCTCTAAAAAGGTACAGTCCCCAGCGCGCGCCCACATACACACACACGCACACGCGGGGACGCACACGTACAGAGTACTCATTTACTAGGCCCGGTGCTGATACGACTTGTCACTGATGGTAGTCTTTGGCTTGGAATCGAACTCAGGTTCCGTAGGCTTCGTAGTGCGGTGCACGACCCGCTGAGTCTCCGCTCCAACTTACACAATCGCACACACACACAAACGCACGTGCAGAGACAAACATGTGAACATGCGAAGGACAAAGGATAGCCTTCAGACGGTTGGGGTAAGTGCTGTTAGCCGGTTCAGCACACGGGGGTGGGATGGGGTGGCCAACACCAATCCCGGCCGCCTTTGTTTCCCCAGTGCTGATGTTTACGCACCGGCACCAGGCACCAATTTAAGGCTGAGTCGACCTAAGGGAGGCTCAGGTCCGATTCATATGTTCACCGTTATTATTGATCGTGAGTTGGAATCAGACTCGGGTCGCCGGGTTCGTAGCGCAGCGCGCTAACCACTACACTACCGCTCCCCACACACAGACACACACAGTCACACATGCGTGTATCTCGCGCGCCGTGTTAGTGTTAACTTGCCAAATGCGAGCGCGTTCGTGACGATTTTTTGTTCCCAATAAAAGCTTCGGGCCACTGAACCACATCAGAAGCTGGGAAGGGAAATTGCCCGAATCGTTTGGCGGCGCCGTAAATGTGTCCAGCTGCTCAATCGGTCACGAGAGGCCGCGTTCATTCCATCGCCGACTGCCAGAGCGTTCGAAACAACATCGCTGTTTACGCACACAGCGGTACACAAACAAAGGGGGTGACCCTCGTTATAATTCATTGCCTTGCACCACATTTAAAAAATATCTTGAACCGGTAGAACATTTTTTGTGGTTTCATGGCAATGCCATCGCAGCGCTTTCAGATGCGCATCGGCGGCTGTCTGGAATGGAGATCTGTGGAACAGAGCTTCAAAGCCAGTCTCAACGCATTTTCTGATTCTGATTCTTCCTTCCGATATTAGGAAAGCCCGCACGTGGAAATCATCTCGGCTGACAACTCATTTCTTGAGAACTGCTTTCTTTCGCGCGTGTTGGCTTGTTGTCCCTCGCCCGCGCCTTCGGTTAGCGCCGTTGGCTACGTACGGCGCGGAAGAAGTTCAACGCACACGCACGCACACGCACGCACACACAATGCATTTGTTTCTCAACGCAGTGCCCCATCCCTGGCCATTGACTCGAGTCCACCCGAAACCAGAGCCCGCGCCTCTCCACGGCTGTGAGGATTTCGTCCGCGTGGTGTCAACACCAGCGACAGATCTCCTGAGAAAGACTGAAATAGCCCCACGACATCTGGTGGCTGTTGACGGAATTCTGTTAATTACCCGCGTAAACAATTGTAATGCGCGATTTTATTGAGGAACTGCGTCGTTGTTTTCGCGTGGCCTTGGCACTGATCTTGGTGTTTTTGCTGCTTTGCCAAAGCTTGTATTTAGCGTTGAACACTCGTCAGGAGTGTACGCACTAATGCATTTTGGTACTTATATATACGTTACCTATGTTTTTTGTATTTATTTTGAGTGACTTGCCTACCGTTTCTCTATTATGTACTCATATCGGTTGTTGTTGTTGTTGTTGTTTTGTTTGCCGTCGTAACTCATTTACCCGCCCCTGCTGGGACACCTGTGAAAAAAGAGCTTAATAGCTCATCGGATTTCTCCAGGATAAATAAAGAGTCTGATGATGATGATATTTCCACTCCGCCTGACTTCCGAGCTGCGGAACCCAGGCCAGCCGGCCAGCCCCACGAAGTGAAATCGGCTCCAGAGAATTCGAGCCGCATAGCCACGGGCTCACGGCCCACGTGCTGACCTGGGACATCTCTGAAAAAAAAAGCTTCATAGCTCATCGGATTTCTCCTCCTGCTGCCGGAATCAAGATTCTGATTCTGAGTCGAGAAAACACCGTGGGTAGACCACGCGCTGCCGGCACGGCAAACTCGAGTTCGTATGTGCGTATGTATGTATGTATGTTGAACTTCTTTAGCACCGTACTTAGCCAACCGTGCTAATCGGAGGTGCGCAGTTCACACTCGACTCGTGTGGCATTGACCGCGGTGACCTTTTTGACCCGAACGTCTAACCTGTGTGTGTGTTGTGTGTGTTGTGTGTGTGTGGTGTGTGTGTTGTATGTGTGGTCTGTGTGTGGTGTATGTGTTGTATGTGTGTGTGGTGTGTGTGTGTGGTGTGTGTGTGTGTGGTGTATGTGGTGTGTGTGTGTGGTGTGTGTGTGTGTGGTGTGTGTGTGTTGTGTGTGTGGTGTGTTCTGGGCGCGGTGCTTCTGCAGGGCGGGGTGCTGGGAGTTCTAATCAGCTGGACGTGCGACCTGGATCGCGGCGCGGACTCCTGCAACCCCATGTACTCATTCAGACGCCTCGACAACGGGGCGGGCTACAACTTCAGGTGCCCTCCCTCCCCTCCCATCTCATCCCATCCCATCCCCCTCTCCGATCCCCTCCCTTCCTCCGTTCCCCCCTCCTTTCGAAACACAACCACATCCTTTAACATCATGAGGCCTCCTTTGCCAGTACCAAAATATAATAATAGTTTTTTTCCCCCTTTTTTCTGGCCACAAAACTGAAACCTTTTAACAAGGAATCATGTTTACATTAACCACAGCGTAATAACACGATACAAGTTTAAAAAGGTACGTTTTTAGATTTAACTTGAAATTGCAGATTGAATAGACGACGATGATGACGACATGAAAATTACATGCAAATTACATGCAAATCTTGTGCAACATCTGTGGGTGCGGGGACGCCGGTGCCGCGTGGTGCAGGTACGCGCGCTACCACGTGCTCCCCGGCGGCGTTGAGGCGCGCACGCTCGTCAAGGCGTACGGCATCCGCGTGGACATCGTCGTCTCCGGCGAGGTGTGCGCGGCTCCCACTCGCCCTGCTCCCACCCCACCATCTCCCACACCCCGTCTCTCTCTCTCTCCCTGATCCCATCGTTCCAATCCATGCGTTCTCCCACCGCGGCAGTCATACCTCCCCCCCCCCGTCTCTCTCCCTCTACCAACGTCTCCCACCCCGTCATATTTCTCCCCCATCTTGCATCACGCGTTACCCTACCTACTCTCTCGCACTCACGTCTCCCTTGCCGGCTCCAACCCACGCGCATTCGCCCACGCTCTGTCTCCCGCCCACGAATCATCGACATCTTCATCATCATCACGACCCATGGGCAGATAGCCCGTAGGTGCACACTGCACATTTCGTAAAAAAATTTCCCCATATTCCCTTGTCTTGTGCCAAACTTTCTGAAAAAAAAAAAATCACCATTTCCGCAGCTCGGGCCGCAGGTGGCGATGCCGTCGTACGTTCGGCTGTAAGAGGCCGTCATCTCTCATCATGTAGCTCCACGCCCGTGGCTCTGTGTCCCGGCCTGTACCTCGCAACATGGAATATAATCTTCATCATAACCCTGCCCCTAATTTACTTTTTTTTTAAACTATATATATATTTTATTTTACCAGTTAAGGCCAAACTGAGCTATGCAGCTCTTTTTTCAGAAGCGACCTGGAAATCGCAAATGATAGCTCAACGAAGTGGCTTACCATGTTGAAGTTTATATCAGCCAAATATTCTAAACGCGTGATGTTGATTCTAAATGTGGAGGGGGAAAAACCGGAGGACCCGGAGAAAAATCGACGTGACCACGGGGAGAGAGAGAGAGACACGAACTCCACATATAGAGAGGCCGTCAGAGCCGGCATGGAACCCACGACCTCGTGCACACCTGGCGAGGGAGATAACATCTCACCAGCACGGCGCCCTAAATGTGTTCCTCTCTCGCCCCCCTGTACCCCCCTCCATGCCCCCCCCCCCAGGCGCGCAAATTCTACATCATCCCCACCATCATCAACCTCGCCGCTGCTCTGACCTCTGTCGGGGTGGTGAGTTCTGACAGCACCGCCGCGCTGCGGTTAAGGCGCAGCCCTGCAAGTGCAGGTGGAAGGGTGGAATGGAGTCCACCCGAGAATGGTATTTTTGGCCTCATCATCATATCTACGATGGCCAGGACGTCTTGGGAAGCGGTGGGAGTAGCCACACTTTACCCCACCACCGTCACGCGTGACTCTGCCGATCGACTGGTGGTACCCATTTAGACTGCTCTGTGGACATAGCAAGGTGGGGGGGGGGGGGGTTAAGAAACGTGCCCAGTGATATCACCAGCCCGGACTATCCACAGCTGGATGACGGCCTTCCTGTGCCAAGGCCATACCTCATGATCATCACGGAAAATTACGAATCGGCATTGAATGGTGACGAATCGATATTGCATGATGGTTCCAGAATCGATAATGAAAGATGATGGTGGTGGTGGTGGTAGTGGTGATAGTAAACTATAAACGAAACTTTTTAGATTTTACCAGGTAAGGCCGACTGAGCCATATAACGCTTTTTTCAGAAGTGTCCTGGCCACAAACGACATCTCAACGAAGCGGCTTATCACGTGGAAATGTTTCGCGGCCAAACACTCTAAACACGTGATGTTGATTCTAAATGTGGAGGAGAAAAAACCGGACGACCCGGAGAAAAATCCAGAACACGCAAACTCCAAATATACAGCAGCAGGCGTCAGGGTCGGGATCGGACCCACGACCTCCTGTATACCGGGCGAGGTAGCCAACATCTCCTAGCCACCGTGGCGCTGATGATGACTACGACGGCGGTTTGGACTATCCGCGTGCGCGTGCAGGCCTCGGTGATTTGTGATTGGCTGCTGCTGAACACCATGAGGAGACGCAACATCTACCGCATGAGCAAGTTCGAGGAGGTGAGCGGCGCTCCGCATGCGTCCCTCGGGGGGGGGTCGTCGTTGTTTGACTTGCATTCCACTGGGATTTTTGCACATTTTTGTGTACAGTGCTTTTTCTGCAATATTTTACTGTCTTTTCTTGGATTTTCTGTTTGCACTCAGTCACATATTCACTTTAAGATGTTTTTTGTTCATGTTTTTGTTTTTTGTTTGTTGCGGTTGCACCCGATTCAAGAGCCGAATGGCTCACAGGGCTATACCTAATAAATGAACTTGAACCTCGAGGCGGTCGCGCTGCCCCACGGCGGCTCTCCCCCGGTTCGCCTTTTTCCGGGTCGTGCCGCAAGGTGCCGGGCACGACGTCCGACGTTTCGCCGCGCGTGCCGAGAGGGGGGGAGGGGCGGAAGTGAATTACAGCGGGCTCGAGGGAGGAGGAGGAAGGGGGGGGGGGCATACCTCCAGGATTAAATACGGCGAGGTTTAAGGCCACCTCGTCGAGCTAACGTCGCTTTGTGCCGGCGCACGTGCGCCACGCAGGTGAACGAGGGCACGGCGCCCAGGGCCGAACTCTCGTCGCTGCCGTCGCGGGAGCTCGCTGGCGGAAAAGCGGACGCGCTCTCCAACGGGTTCTCCACGGACGACTCAATGCTGTGAGGAGGGCCGCACCGGCCTCCGGGCCGGCCTCCGGACCGGACCGGTTCTTCATCCGTACGAGAGGAGATGGCCGCAGGGTGCCGAGTCGTGGACCGGGCGAATTGGGCGCTCGGGTTTTGCGATTCGCCGAGCGATTGCGGTTAAAGAGCAGAGAATTGAAACGCCGTCAAAGGTCAATAGGTCAACACGACCGGTGCCGTCAATGTCACCCCACATCAGCCTCCTTCTACCAGATCTCGAATTCGTGGCGAAGGTGACACCGGGCCAACGGTGTCAGCTCTTATGGCCTCATCATCATCACCTTCATCACCATCATCGCCATCACCATCACCAGTGTCTGGCTTGAGTGCTTCCCATTGATGGCCGACCTCTGAGTGCCAGTCACGGTGACCCGCCTTCCTCCTCCTCCTCCTCCACCCTGCACACCACGTGTCTCTTCCTCCCATGGTAACTCCCTCATCCTGATGTCTACAACGCTCTGTGGCCACGCTCTATTCACAGCCTACGAGTTACATTACCCCGCCCTCCACCCATCACGACCACGCGTCCCACCCATCGCGTCCTCCTCCTCTTCCCGCCACGTTCTACTCCAAACCTCCAAATTGTCTACCCCCATCCCGCGATTACATTCCCAGCCACATCCACAAACCCGACGTTGCCTCGCATTAGCGCGGTTTTGCTACGTACGGTGCGAAAAAAAGTGCAACATGCATACGTGGCAGTCGTATAGAACGGGCGGCTCTACTCTACACTGGGGGAAGTGGGGGCGGGGGGGGTGTAGAGGGCAGGGTGGGGGGGCTTTCCCGTGTCAAAATCCTGGGGGGGGGGGGGCTCGCAGGGGGGGGGGTGTGTGGGGGGGTTGTAGTCGCCAACTGTCAGCGACGTCCGTGCAGTCCACGTGTGTCACTCGCGCTGTTCCGTTCCTGTTCGCTGTTCGCTGTACGACGAGCTGCTTAGTTCCCAATGTAATCTCGCCTTTGACGAAGGCCCAGTGCCCCCCCCCCCCCCTCGTCCTGTCCACCAAACCTTATCAAGGCTGTAATGTTTCTACTTTAATGTTTCTACTTTAGACGAAGCTCCGCAGGCATAGCCTTCACAGGCTGTAGGGGCAAGAGCTGTTCGCGAGCACCTGTTAAGGCCGGAACGGCACACTATGGGCGTGGGTAGGTGGCGAGTGCCGCGCCCGGCAGCCTTTGTCTCTCCAGTGTTCATGTACACACACCGCTCCATGTACTCTGCGGCCGTCTGGAAGGCTCTTCCTTCCGATATTAGGAAGCCACTGGAGCTATGCACTTTTAAATCATCATCTAGATTAAAACTAATGTCTTTAGAACTGCGTTTCGTGTTTAGTTTGTTGTCCTTCCCCGCACCGCCGATGAACACGGGTTGGCTGCGTACGATGCGGAGGAAGTTCAACGTGCATACGTATTTAAGGCCGAGTCAACCTAGAGGGACAAGGCCAAGGAGGGGGTTCAGATATTCGTCGCCGATGTTGACCACGAGCGGGGAATCGAGCCCGGGTGGTCGGGTTCAGCAGCGCAGCGCGCTCACCGCGAGGCGCCGTCACGCGGCAGACACACGCACACGTGAGCCACCGCTAGCGGGAAGGGGTTGATGGAGCTGCCGTGTGGACGACTGGCACGGAGATAAGACGTGGGGCTAAAGGTACGGGGACATTTGATCTCGCAGTGGATAGAGAATGGGTGATGGCGAGTCCATTGAAAGCATCGACCTGTATTCGCGGAAACGAGACGGAGAGAACGAAACACAAACCCACAATAATAATAATCGATTCCGAATCGAATCGTGACAATTCATCGTAATCAATTCATGTAGCAGCTCCCGGCGCGCGGTTCCGAAACGTCGGACATCGTTGCCGAGCGACGTTAAATCTCCATGGAACAGCACGCACGACCAAGAAAGGCAAACTCGCTACTCGGCTACTCTTGACGCGTGCGATGTATTTAATCACAACATTATCTGCGTACACGTAACCGAGATGCGCTTGCGTTCACCGTAGTTACAAAAGGTGTACCTAGCCTGGCACAAGCGCCGTGGTGACGTCGCCGCCACTTAGTTGTTGTTGGTGGTGGTAACAATGCGAAGACGGAGGAGGGCAGAGGGCATGGGACGGCTTGCTGAACGGGTCGCATAGACAGAGGGACGAGATAATGCGCGCGCGTGCGGGTGCGTGTGTGCGTGTGTGTAAGTAATATCCACAGTAATAAAGCAACGCTGTACACGTACAGCCCTTTTGTCAATGCACTGCTGGATGAGGGCCCACTTCACACTACCTTAACGTATTGTTTCAATGTGTGTACAATCATCTTGAGATGGGGGTCATAGTTTACGAATTACAATCTCAGACGTCTGCAACTAACACCGTCATTTTTCAACGAGGGGCTTCGATTTGTGTTTTTAATTCATTCAATAAATGCCAACCGCTATTTCAGCCGGAGCTGCCCGGGGCTGAGCTCCGGAGCGTGGCCACGTGTCCGATGGGGCCCCGCGCGTGCCAGCTTATCGACTGTTGTTGCTCAGGGATGGCGCGTGCCACAGCAAACACCAGTCTGATAAGCTAACGCGCACGACACACTGACACAAACTCCACTCTATAGTCAACTCGAAGCACATTATCAGTATTGATCATCGTATTCATCATTATCATTTGTCATCAGGTCATGATGCCGATCGTGACGATGACGATCATCATCAGCAGCATGATGATCATCAGCAGATGTATCGTAGTCGTCTTCATCATCATCATCCGCGACCGGACCGTCGTTCTGTTTCCGCCCGACTCCACTCCTGTGTGGGTCACACGCACAAGACATTGGCACACGTTTAGAGTTCTCTTATATAGCCTCGAGGGTGAGAGCGTGGGTGGGTGGGTGCGTGAGTGGGAGGAGTGGTGGCGCAGCGGTTAGCGCACTGCGCTATGAACCGGGCGGACCTCCGGCCTGAAATCCCAATATCCTAACTGGTCCCGTCCCGGGCCACCTAAAACCTGTAAGCCGCACTGATCAGAGCGGTGAAGTATGGTCAAAACAACATCGCGGTCAAACAATGTGCTGCCGAAGTGTGATTAAAGTCAGACGCACGCGCCTTTAAAATGAACGTTAATTTAATCGAAATTTCACCACCGATGCCACCGATTTAGCACGTTCCTCGTATTATTGTTTATTGTAGGGTAACATCTAATTATTCTATTTTTTTAACCCACGACCCCTCCCCCCCCTCTTTTTTACTGGGCATCTGTGAAAAACAGAGCTTCATAGCTCATCAGATTCCTCCTGCAGTCTGAGAAATGTTCCGATCGTGAAACGTCGGACTCTCCAATCGATCGCGCGACCGTTCAAACGCACGGCGATTCGACGAATGTTCGCCGCAAATCGAACAATCGATCCATCGATCCATTTGCCGTGCCCCGTGACGCCGCCTCGCGTCGCCGTTGCCACCCCGTTACCGAATCGACGGGAACGCCAGGCGGTGATCGAGGCCCTGACACGAGCTTGGATCGACCGGCATAAAAGGCGGCGTGAGCCCCCTCCCCCCTCTCCCCCTTCATCACCTCCCGGTACCTTCAGAAACCCGCGCTGACCGGCGTGGTGAAGTATGGTCAAAATCATCCCAACGGATGATGGAGGCCCTCATCCAGCAGTGGATTGACCAACGGCCTCCCACCGTGAGCCCCTTAGGGAGCAAAGGTCACCGCCTCCTTGCTATTGTTCTCTCGTCTCACGTGCACACGTCGACGGCTAATTTGCATAAATTTGCGTATAATTTCATCCAATGAAACAGCGTTGCTTGTCACGCGAGCTGCTCACGATGCATTTGACGTGAGCGTTAACAATCAATAATAATAATAATCGATTATCGAGATGCCCGGTTACACAGCCCGGTTCTAACGAACTCGTCCCACGTGCATCGATCGGCGTGACGGACGCACGTGGCGTGCTGCTCACAGGAGCTGTACTCCGCTACAGTCCGGTGCTCTACACACGGACTCGTCTTCTTCCGGGGGCTGAGCTCCGGAAAATATCCCCCCCCCCCCGAAACCCAAGCCGGTCAGGGGAGCCCTAAGAATATTCCATTCTGCGCTGACACACAAATGAACAGACCGCCCCCCCCCCACTCCAAACCTGTATATCCCTCGAGACCATACTTCACCACGCTGGTCAATGCTGGTGAAGGGGAGTGCCCAGGAACGATTCAGAATCGGAATCTGTATTGATACTGGAGCAGGAATCCGATGAGCTGTAAAGCTCTTTCCCACAGATGTCCACTCGGGGCACCGGGTAAGAACGCGAGACCGTTCGCCGTGACCTGCGATCTAACTCAGGTTACCGGTTTCGTGGCGCAGCGCGCCCACCGCAGAGCCCCCACGCCGCACCACGCGATATTCGCCTCCGTCCCCTGCACAAGAGGTGAACTTCGCCTGCAGGGCCTGGCGCCGACCTTGACCCCGGAGTCAAGGTCGGCCTTGAGCCAGTGGTTAAAAATTCCACATTCTCATGGCGGGGGCGAACATCACCATCGGACAACCGCTCTGGACTTCCGACAAAGTGGTACTCTCGTTTTATCGACCCGTTTCTACCCCCCCCCCCCTCCAAACCCTCACCGCCGCCCCACCCACACCGACACACGTGGACTCGTCACCATCGAGAATGTAAGTTGGACGCTCCCACCACGTGACCACCCGGACTGGTTCCTTCGTAAAACAATCATTCAAACACACACACATATTAAATGTGCGTGCGTGTGTAGTCTGTGTGTGTGTACCTGTATGGTTATGTGTGGTCTGTGTGTTGCAACCCTGCGGCCCAAGTTCAATTCCCGGCCACGGCCAACATCAGTGGCGCGGGAGTGGTACACGAGCCGCGCTCCTGGGTGGATTCATCCTGAAACTCGTCCATGTGGCACGCGGCGTGGTCGGGCGTGGTGGTGTTGGCCACACAATTGAGCCTCAACAGGTGCTCGCTAACTAAAAAGCGGGCTCCAAACAGCCTTTGCAGGGCTATCGAGTGTGGTTGGTGTGGGTGGTGAGTGGGGTGAGTGGTTGCGCGAGTTGCAGATTGCTGTGAAATACCGAAACGACGTGGAGTCTTCGCATCACGAGCGGAACCACGGCCGTGGACACACACACACCTGTGTCTGTGGGCACACCTGTGCGTGTGTGTGGGCGAAGATCCAGCTGCATCGCCTTTTTAAACCCAAGACCCCCATCATCACCCTCCCACCCTATCCCCGTCGGCCCTCTCTCACCTCGTCTCTTTTTTTCCCTTCGCGCCCGGGACCAACCGGATTTAACCGGCCCAGGAATGTCACGACAACCCAGGTTACGATTGGATCTATAGACCGACTCGGTCTCTCCCCCTCTCTCTCTCTCTGTCGTCCGCCCGTGCCTCCGTCTCGCTTCACCTGCACGCACCTGGACTCGCACAACCGCTCTGGCACGCACTGTACGCTTGTACCGGTTCTGGTGCCTCCTTTAGATCGACTCGGCCTCGAAACAGTACCTGCTGCTGCTGTTGCTGTGCGCCGTGCCGGCCTTCATAGGCGCTCGCCAACAGCCCTTGCCCCCGACAGTTACATGCTATACAGGGGAGCTTTGGCTTTGTATGTTATGTGTATGAGGAAGCGATTGTGTTTGTGCATGTGTGCACCTAGCCTGGCACAAATGCCTCGGTGGGATCACCGCCAAGTAGTGGCTAAGGTCCGCCAATTATCGTTGTTGTTATTGTTGAATTGCAGCTGATGTGCCTGCAATTAGGAGAGAGGCATTAACCACGGGAATCCTCCAAGGCACACGGCAGGAGGAGGCAATGACATGCAGTATTTTTTATTTTATTTGACCAGGTCTAAGACCCCCACTGAGCTACGTAGCTCGGTTTCAGAAGCAACCTGGCTATCACAAATGATAGCTCAACGAAGTGGCTTATCACGTGGAAATTTATAGCAGCCAAATACTTGAAACGCACGATCCTAAATGTGGAGGTGGAAAACCGGAGGACCCGGAGAAAAATCCACGCGACCACAGGGAGAGAGAGACACATAAACGCCAAATATACAGCAGCCGGCGTCAGGGTAGGGATCGCACTCACGATCTCCTGTGTACCAGGCGAGGTAGTTAACATCTCCTAGCCGCCGCGGCATCTCTTGTGTCTACAATGAGCATGGCTACAATGTAGCTAGTGATTACTAACATGGGTGAAACTGGTACACGGTACGGCTGTTTCATTGTCTCCTGCTGCTACTGCTGTGGGAAATAGTGGCTAGGAGACGTTAACTACCTCGCCTGGTATACAGGAGGTAGTGGGTTCATTCCCGACCCTGACGCCTGCTGCTGTATATTTGGCGTCTGCGTGTTTCTCTCTCCCCGTGGTCGCGTGGATTTTTTTCTCCGGAACCTCCGGGGTTTCCTTCCACGTTTAGAATCAACGTGCGTTTAGAATATTTGGCTGCGATAAAGTTGCACATGATAATAAGCCATCTTGGTTGAGCTATCGTTTGTGGCCAGGTCACTTCTGAAAAAGAGCTACATAAACTAATAAAAAATAAAGTTTATAGTTTAGTACTGGCACAGGGTAAGGTGGTGTCACGTGATGTGCAGGGCATGGTAGCATGACCGATCTTGGGGTCACAATTGCGACTACTGCTGTCTAGAAATCTGAATTTTCTCTTTTATTATTTTTCTTGGAGGTGTAGATTTATGTTTCTGGCCACGGTCGTCAGTGGCATGGCACTTTCCAGTAAGCATTGGCCCTGCGTGCAATGATATATTTTTTATATATGGTATTTAAACAACTCTATTTAACCCATTACAGTACAACAAAGGTTGAGAATGCAACCTTTTTACTTTGAAAATCTGCACTGCACATCGAATTGAGTAACTACATCCAAATGCCATTGCACACTTCCCATGCATATTGATTTTCCCGATCATTTGCCAACGTTTACCCAACGTTACACACCTCATATTAGCACGGTTGGCTACGTACGGTGCGAAAGAGGTTCAACGTTACACCTTTATGACTGCTGTGGCATCTACTAAATTCGACTTTACGGGTGTCCAGCGCGTATTTATGTTTGCTCACGATGTTAATGCTTTTTTTCGAGGGAGGGCGTGGAGCAGGAGGTTTGAGTTTATGTTTTGACTCGGCTCATAATCTCGGGTGGTGGGTGAGTTGGGAACTGGGGGAGGCATGGGGTGGCTGTCCCTATCTGATACCAACATCGAATTTAAACAAAGGCGACCACGTCTTTCCCAGCCGTGTTTGTTTAGTGGCTCCGCGCCGTCAGACTTAACCGGTGCCCGCCAAACAGAGCCGAGCAGCACCCCGGTAGGCCCCATCGCAGCAGCCACGAGTCCACGCCGCTGACCACCCCGAGTCGAAACTTTTAGCGCCGCTTGTTTTGCTGCGACGCGTCTGGGATCCTTACCTCCTGGTCAGTCACGTAACTAGCGAGGGGGGGGGGTGCCTTGCCCCCGCCCCCCACCGCCCACCCCTGGTGGCCAAAGCTACGAGTTTGGCCCCCCTTAACAACCACCACGAGAAACGTTTTCAACGAGTGTCAAAAAAGTTAATTTATTTTCAACGCGATTCAATTTATATTCATGAAAAAAAAATCTTTAATTCACGGTTCCGCGTTCGTTGTTTTAATGTAACGAGAGCGGTAACGTTTGGCCACCGTGCGAGACGAAATCAAAATATCGGGGGCCCCAACCTGACCCACGGCCGCAGCCACCCGCCCTGAGCTGATGATGACGTTACCAGGCCACAGGCTGCAGGCGGTGATATTTGCTGTGCCTCTCCTGCGCTCGTACCCCGTCCACCCTCACTCCTGCAACCTTGAATGAGTACGGTGCAGCGCTCTGTGAACATCGACACTGGGGAGACGAAGGCGGTCGCGGTGCGGGCGGTTGGTTCTGACCACGAACGCTTCCATACTCGCGTCCTTCCGGCCACAGCGGGCGCTGGCTGTCAGCACGAAGTGACCCCGTGCGGTCCGCGTCGGGGGGGATTTTGTGAGAATGAACTCAACTAAAACTAAACTTTTGATTTAAAGCTTTCGTTACTGCAGGGATTCATATTCTTGGTTATTTCGGTAAAGTCACGTAGAAGGGAAATAATAAAATAATAAAAATATTAAGCAATCAAATTCCCACGACGTTTCGACTGCAACACACGCAATCATCATCAGGTGTGAAATCCACAGCAAGAAAATTTTTAAAAATAAAATAAAATACATTTCCTGCTGTGGATTTCACACCTGATGATGATTGCTTGTGTTGCAGTCGAAACGTCGTGAGAATTTTATTGTTTAATATTTTTATTATTTTATTATTTCCCTTCTACGTAACTTTACCGAAAGAACCAATAATATAAAACTAAACTATTTCTTAAAAAGCTACACTGAACTATTTCTTATTTAAGAGCTATATAATTTTATTTTTCGGAAACGACCTGGCTGTCACACATTATACCTCAACGAAGTGGCTTATGACCGTGTGGAAATGTACAGCAGCCCCAAATACTCTGAACGCGTGATGTTGATTCAGGGAAAAGCCGGAGGACCCGGAAATAAATCGACGCGACCACGGCGGACACGCCAACTCCAAATATACAGCAGGCGTCGTCAGGGTTGGGGTGGAACCCACGACCTCCTGTGTACCAGGCGAGGTAGTCAACATCTGGGAGTGTCGTGGACCTCAACTGTGGTAAAGTTGACAAACATTTACGAGTAAGGCTATGGACACGGCACTGGGGATCTTTGTCTTTTGTGCACCTAACCTGGTACGGCCGTTGTTCATGTGTTCCGGGACCCTGTTCATCAAAATTGTAATGGGCCTCCGTCCCCTAGGTCGGCTCATCCTTGACCTAGGGACGTCGCGATGTGTCAAAGAGGTGGGCTGAGCACGTGACCACCGTGTGCTCGAGTCGCGTGTTGTTTGGCGAATTTTGCCTCTTATCAGATGTTTGGCCACATATTTCCCCAAATCGCCATCACTCAACAGTGAGACAAGTCACCAATTCTCGAATTGTTGTTGTTTGTAATCACCGGGTCAATCTTTTTTTTAAAATACTGTTTCAAGTTTTTGGAATGCAAAATTACCTTTATAGACAATTCCCTGCCTTAGTTACACCATAGCCACACCTGAGTCTTACATGAGTTCTTATTTGAATCTCAGTCTCACCTGAAACTTACCTGAGTCTGAGTCCTACCTGAGTTTTCTCTGAATCTCAATCTTCTCAGTTCCACCCGTGCTGAACCCGAGTCTTTCTCACCTGAGACCAAGCCTCACCTGAGCCTCACCTGAGCCTCACCTGAGCCTCACCTGAGGAGTCTCGCCTTAGCACGACACTGTACGCGCGGGTGAGCCTCGTGGGGGGGGGGGTAGGCGGTCGGCAGCGGCGGCGGGGGGGCTACAAAAATGTGGAATAAAAATAATAAAATATCACAAACGTTAAACAAAAGTAGCCGAGACATGAGGGCAGGAACGCGGTGTTCCTCTCAAACGGCGCATGTCAAAGCACGGGGGTCGATTCGGGATAAGGGTCGATCGAGGGGGAGGGGATCCCACCTACCTGGACCCTTGCTTTCTATCCCCTCTCACCCCCTACCCTCGTAGCTTGGCGGTTGGGGTGGTGGAGGGGGGTCATCTCTGAGTGTGGTGGTTTTCTTCAAAGTAATACAAATGCATAACAGACACAAGCAGATCGTATCGCGACGTGTTCAAACCACCTCCAAGATCTCCAGCAGCAACACCGCACTGCAGGTCACAACAATACACTTACTCACCCACTCACTCACTCACCCACTCGCTCACCCGCTCATTTATTCACTCATTTACTCACCCACTAACTCACCCACTCACTCACCCGCTCACTCACCTATTCACTCACCTACACAAACAAGCACTACCTACCCACTCACTCACCCACCTATTCACTCACCCACTCACACACTCGCCCACACACTCACTCGCCCACTCACACGCTCGCCCGCTCACTCGCTCACTCGCTCACCCGCCCACTCGCTCACCCGCCCACTCGCTCACCCGCCCACTCGCTCACCCGCCCACTCGCTCACCCGCTCACTCACCTATTCACTCACCTCCACAAACAATCACTTCCCTACCCACTCACTCACCCACCTATTCACTCGCCCACTCACACACTCGCCCACTCACTCACCCACCCACTCGCTCACCCGCCCACTCGCTCACCCGCTCACCCGCTCATTCGCTCACCCGCTCACTCACCTATTCACTCACCTCCACAAACAATCACTTCCCTACCCACTCACTCACTCACCCACCTATTCACTCACCCACTCACACACTCGCCCACACACTCACTCGCCCACTCGCACACTCGCCCACACGCTCACTCGCCCACTCGCTCACCCGCCCACTCGCTCACCCGCCCACTCGCTCACCCGCTCACCCGCTCACTCACCTATTCACTCAACTCCACAAACAATCACTTCCCTACACACTCACTCACCTACCTATTCACTCGCCCACTCACACACTCACTCACTCACTCACCCACCCACTCGCTCACCCGCCCACTCGCTCACCCGCTTACCCGCTCATTCGCTCACCCGCTCACTCACCTATTCACTCACCTCCACAAACAATCACTTCCCTACCCACTCACTCTCCCACCTATTCACTCACCCACTCACACACTCTCCCACTCACTCACTCACCCACCTATTCACCCACTCCCCTATTCACCCACTCACACACTCGCCCACTCACTCACCCACCCACCCACTCCCCTATTCACCCTCTCACGCACTCACCCACTCGGTGGGGGGTCACCAGGCGTGAAGCGCCCCTCCCGCTCAAACCGGCATGGGACGGCTGTCACGTCCGTCAGTGTCGCTGAGCCAGTGGTGGAAATTCCACATTCCTATGGTGGGGGGGGGGAAGGAATTTCCTCTTCCATAGAACAGCCATTGTGTGTATGTGTATATCTATACAGTACTCTGTATGGGGAGCAGTACACGACAGCCACTATGTGCGTGCAGGGGGGAACGGTGGCGCAGTGGTTAGCGCACTGCGCTGTGAACTTTGCGACCCGAGGTTGGGTTGGAGCGGTGGCGCAGTGGTTAGCGCACTGCGCTGTGAACTTTGTGACCCGAGGTTGGGTTGGAGCGGTGGCGCAGTGGTTAGCGCACTGCGCTGTGGACTTGGCGACCCCAATTCGGTTTGGAGCGGTGGCGCAGTGGTTAGCGCACTGCGCTGTGAACTTGGTGACCCCGGGTCGGCTTGGAGCGGTGGCGCAGTGGTTAGCACACTGCGCTGTGAACTTGGTGACCCCAGGTTGGCTTGGAGCGATGGTTCACGGCCAATATGTTTGACGATAAAAATGAACGAGCCATGGCCCTCCCCTGGGTCTACGCAGCCTCGAGGGAATAAGTTCTTGTCTGGTGCGATGTGTAAACAAGAGCACTGGGGAGACAAAGGCGGTCGGGCGTGGTTCCTGTCACACCACCCGGCACTTGGCCCAACAGTTTGTACGTCTATACGGGTGATCTTTGCCTCTGTGCATGTTTACACAAAAAAAACAAAGATCCCCCGTGTAGCCTTAACAGACTGTAGGGGCAAGTGCTGTTAGCGAGCACCTATGAAGGCCGGAAAGGTACACGAGAGGGTGGGTGGTCAGCACCACGCCCGACCGCCTTTGTCTCCCCAGTAGCGATGTTTACACACCGCACCAGGTACTCATTTGAGACTGAGTCGAGCTAGGGGAGGCCCAGGACCGTTTCAAATAATCGTCGCCAGTGTTGACCGTGAGCAGGAATCGAACCCGGGTCGCCAGGTTCGTAGCGCAGCGCGCTAACCGCTCCACAACCGCTCCCCACCATGTTTACACATAAACACACGCACACACACACGCACACACGCACACGCGTCTGTGAATGCAGAGTGCAAGCACGCATGCGTAGGATGAAGTAAGAAGTTTCGTTATCCAAGCGGGTTTCGTTCCGACTTCCCAATTCTCTGCCCCCGGTATTTCGTCCGCTTTCCACTCAGCAGTTCGATGCGTCTGTGAGTTGATTTGTCAACTTCCTCCAATCGGAACGGAACTTCGCAGCGTAAATCAGCGGCTTTCACTCATTCTAAAGAGGGAGGGGTGCGGGGGGGGGAGGGGGGCCACTTTGACCGATAAGACATCGTCGGTGTGAGGGCCGCCACACATTTGAAACATCATTGGGGATTTGACAGCAGCGCGATGACGATGATGATGATGGGGGGGTGAATCTCACTCTTTCTATATTGTCGGGGGCTGCCACGTCAGGGGCCGCACTAAAGGTCACAAGAACACCGCTGTGAAATGTAAAGTGTCATCTCGAACTCGTCACTCGCAACTGATCTTCAGCCCTTCTGCTAATCCATGCAGGCCGCCGCACGAAGGGTATTGATTGTTCCCGGATGGTGGATGGTGAACACGTTCCGCATTGCCACGTGGCCGCGAATCGAACCCGGGTGGCCGGGTTCATGGCGAAGCTCCTCCCCATCCACTACAAAAGGCAGTCATCCACTTCCCTGCGTCTCGCCCTCTCTATGCTCAAAAGAAGGCTCATCGCCCGAAACGTCGGCCTTGTGTCCGTGCAATTCTGTTGTAAGGCAGTGTTAATGACATGCGTGGTGAGATTGCACTTGTCAGTGCAATCATTCCCTGATATCATACCATGTGAGAACAAAAAGTGTCGCTGGCTGTCTGGCTGGTTAGAGGGAGGGAGGTGAGAGAGGGAGGGAGGTGAGGGAGGGAGGTGAGGGAAGTGAGGGAAGGAGGGAGGTGAGGAAGGTAAGTGAGGGAGGGAGGCGAGGGAGGTGAGGGAGGGGGGAGGGAGGGAGGTGAGGGAGGGAGGTGAGGGAGGTGAGGGAGAGAGGGAGGTGAGGGAGGGAGGTGAGGGAGGGAGGGCGGTGAGGGAGATGAGGGAGGTGAGGGAGGGAGGTTACTTCCAAAGGACGTGCGGGCTAGTGGTACTATACTAAGAACAAGTTTTGCTGGCTGGCTGGCTTCCTGGCTGGCTCGCTGGAGGGAGTGAAGGGCGGTCACGTCCAAGTGGTCCTGCGGGCCGCTATACAGAGTGTTTCAAAAACACGTGAACACTTCCGAGAATTTGCAACAATGCCACAAGAAATTTGCCTCTGGGCTCTGGAGACCACCTGGAAAAGATTCCAGGCACGCGTTGACAATGATGGCGAACAAGTGGAGACCCTTTGACTTTTTGAAGCGATTAACATTACATTTGTTATCATGTTACAGTGGATTTATTCGTTCTTTTCCTATTGAAAACGTTAGTCCCATATTAGAAGGGAAATAATATTAAAATAATAAAAATATAAAAGAATAAAAATTCTCACGACGTTTCGACTGCAACACAAGCAATCATCATCAGATGTGAAATTTTCATGCTGTGGATTTCACACCTGGTGATGATTGCTTGTGTTGCAGCTTGTGTTGCAGTCGAAACGTCGTGAGAATTTTATTGTTTAATATTTTTATTATTTTATTATTTCCCTTCTACGTGACTTTACCGAAAGATCCAAGAATATGAATTCCTGCAGTCACGAAAGCTTTAAATCACCCTGGACTTGCTAAGACAATTGAATCGCTTTCTCACTTGTCCCGCACGCGTGATGTCTGCCCTTGAGCTCCACAGAGCGTGACAACTCCACACCTTCACCAACCCGGGCTCCATCAGCGTGGTGAAGTATGGTCAATTACCCCCACCCCCTCACTTCCCACTGCTCCCCTACGACCTGCATCGGCGTGGTGAGACCCTCACACAGCGGCAACTGCGTAGTGGCTTTAAGATGTTGTCTTGTTCATGTTTTTGTTTGTTGCGGTTGCACCCGATTCAAGAGCCGAATGGCTCACAGGGCTATACCTAATAAATTAAACTGAACTGGACCTGTGTGTGTGTTGATACAAAGCGCACGTGGATCGCTTTGCGTGGTGGAACTCGAGACGGCCGGGACAAGTGAATTAGCTTCGTGCGATGACCTCTTAATGCGATTACGCTATCGGTTACTCGTATCTTGTTACGCACAAGAAAGTGAGATCGATAGTGGTGGATAAAAATAAAATACTAATCATGATTTACAGCCCTTTTATCAACTCACTGCTGGACGAAGCCCTCTCTCACTTGGCGTGTCGATTACGGGGTATTATTTGACCATACTTCCCCACGATGGTTGCTGGTGGAGGAGTGAGGGGGGGGGTTGTTGGGGGGGGGGGGTGTGCACAGGATCGATTCAGATGTGACTCCCCCGCTCACTTTATCTCTGGCCGAGAATCGAATCCACGCTCGTCACGTATGTGTGTCTGCCTGTATGTTGAACTTCCTTCGCACCGTACGCAGCCGTCGGAGGGTACGGGGAACGGACGGCAACCACGACAGGTTACTGACGGTGAATGGTGCATACTGATGTGGTGAGCGTGTTCTGCCTGATACTCCATCTCCCCTTCCTCAACCTCCTGCTTATCTTCTTCTTATCTCTCCCGTCGTCTCCCCCTCCCCCCATGTCTGTGTCTCGCTCTTCCACATCCCCCTCCTCCCCCAGCCCTGCGCCCCACCGCCCCCACCTCCAAGGTCTATCTCTGCTCCATCTCCTCCCCGCCCCCGACTCCCTCCCTCTCTCTCTGGCCTCCCCTGGCCTCGCCGATAGCCCCCCACACGCCCACCCCGACCACCATCACCACCACCACCACCACCACCACCACCAAAAAACAAAGACAAAGATCCCCCAAATAGCCTGAACAGACTGTTGGGGCAAGTGCTATTAGCGAGTCCCACCTCTGAAGGCCGGCAACTGCACCCGAGGGGGATGGGTGACCAGCACGCACGCCCGTCCGCCTTTGTCTCCCCCAGCGGCGATGTTTACACACCGCACCAGGTACTGGCCAAGTCGACCTCGTAGGGAGGCTCAGGACCGGTTCAGATAATCGTCACTGGTGTTGGTCCGTGGGCGGGAATCGAACGCTGACGATCGCCAATACCAATACCAACACAGTCGCCAGTCGCCACGAAGTGACGGTGGTGTCACCACGGTGCCTGTGCCAGGCCAGGTGCACTTTGAGGCCACGTGAAGTGTCGAAGGCTCGCTGCTGACAGGAGGAGATCTCGGGACAGACCCAGCAGGTGCCATGGTTCGGCTGACTGAGAAGACCGGTAGATGCCAACTTGCTGTATTTTATCCACCCGGAGCTCCGCTCGTTGTTGTGAGCGTCGCTCATCACAATCACCATCTCCCCCCCCCTCCACCGCATTACCACCGCCCTGTCCAACATCGCTCTGGTTTTTTAACCCACGTGGAATTCCAAGGACGGCGGACGCGCGCAAGGCAGACCCGGGGTGAACAAAACTCGTCGTAGTCAATCCACTGCTGGATGAGGGCCACCCCCACACCGCGCGGATTCGTAGAAGTCGCTTGACTATACTTCATCGCGCCACGGTCAGTGCCGGTTCGGGGATAGGTTTCTAGATGTGCTGCACCTGCGTGAGTGCGTGTTTTTTGTTTTTGCGTGATCACTTTCGTTCGCACGTGGCTGTCACCCATGCAAGGAATGCACAGGCTCGAACCTGCTTAGCTTCAGAGACGTGGCGAGATGGGCCACAGTGGACGTCCTCTCGGGTCCTCATTGAGTCATCTGGAGCGCGTGCGTCGTGGTAACTCCCTCGTGTGGAATGCAGGAGGTTCGTGAGTTCGATCCCCGACTCTCTGACGCCTGCTGAATATTTGGAGTTTGCATGTTTCTCTCCCCGTGGTCGTGTGGAGTCTTTCTCCGGGTTCTTCCTCCACGTTTAGAAAACTAATTTCTTTGACGCTGCTTTTTGAGTGTTAGTTTGTTGTATTTCCCCCGCACCGCCGATTCGCATGGTTGGCTACGTACGGTGCGAAAGAAGTTCAACAAATCATTTGTGGACAGGGCGCTTCTGAAAAAAAGCTATGTAGCTGAGTGGGCCTTCCCTGGTAAAATAATCTAGTTTTTTGTTTGTTGCAATACTATACAAGTAATAGCCCCTTTATTACATAGCGCATACAATCAAATAATTTAATCGGCTATGATTTAGTTTTACACTGATTTTGTGTATTTGCAAACATCATGTTTACGTGCATTGTCTGAAACGTTCCCTGTTCTATATACATCCGTTCATGGCCAGAGTCTTACACACACGGTGCAATGTCTATCTCCCCCCCCCCCCGTCACAGGTGAGCCGCAACCTCCCACCTGCAGAACCTCGAGACAACCTTGACTCTTCTGATCCAGTGGTGGAAATTCCACATTCCTATGGCGGGGACAACCGCGGTTTACTCGGCCGGCTACGACAACAATGCCCTTTATCCAGCAAAAGCCTCAGTGAGTCTCAGTAATCATTTTTTACGAGAGGGATAGCAACTCAAAAGCTCCGCACAGATTGACTCAAGAATCCCACTCCTGGGCACCTCGCATCCCACCGAAGTTTTGTAGTTTCGCTCAACCTCCACGTGATCCACCACCCCCCCCCCCCCCCCCCATTGCCTCCGAAGTTCTGCATCGCAGACCAGTCGCGATCAGTTGCGACCGGTCGGGTATAGGACTCCAACGCAGACCTGAAATCCGCGGCCATGTGGGATGATGGCGGGGGTATGGGGGGGGGTGTGGGCGACTTCCACGGATTTCCATTGCACTGTACCCGCAGTAACCGGAGCGTGCAGGGGAATGCGCTCTGGCCGTCAGAGACCACAAGCTTCCCATGACCGCTTCTCAGAAAGTACTTTACGTCTCTCGCTTCCATTTTTTATTATATTTGTCCCCCCCCCTCTCTCTCTTTTTAACCGCTCCTTGTTTGGCATTTCTGGCTGACCTCCCACCGCCCACGTGTACTCACTCACCTGTCTGCTCTGTCCAACCGCGGGGCGCCACGGTGCCGAGATGTTAACTACCTCGCCTGGTACGCAGGAAGTCGTGGGTTCGATCCCGATTCTGACGCCTGCTGCTGTATTTTCGGAGTTTGCGTGTCTCTCTCTCTCTCTTTTTTTCTCCGTGGATTATTCTCCGGGTCATCCGGTTTTTCCTTCCACATTGAGAAACGACATTGCGCGTTTAGAGTGTTTGGCTGCTGTGATTTCCCAACACGACAAGCCACTTTCGTTGAGCTGTCATTTGTAGCCAGGTCGCTTCTGAAAAAAAATCTGTATAGCTCAGTGGGGCCGTAACCTGGTAAAATAAAACAATAGTTGAGCTTTTCGGATTGTCGGCCATGAACCTTGCGGCTTTTTCCATCATCTTCGTCATCTTTGCTGCTGTCATTGTATCGGTCATCATTGCTGCTGAAGTCATCATCGCCATCATCATCATCAACCACTGCTAACACTCTTAATTATTAGCAGCACGTACCCCCATGCCGTCACCCTTCATCATCCATGATCATCCACCCCGCCACTCGCATCCATAATTTATACATCAACCCACAGCTGCACGACGCATCATCGTCATCCACCTCCTTCACCATTATTTGTTTTGATCAGCATCAGCATCATCATCAGCAGCAGCAGCAGCATCACATCTATCACGACCCGTCACAATCACCATCATCATCAACCACCATCATAATTTCCATCATCAACCACCGCCATAATCACCATCATCATAATTATCCTCCTATCCACCACTACCAGCACCACCACCACCACCACGCATCAATCATCTCGTCACAAATATATCAACCCACATCCATCATCATCATCATCCCCACCCATCGCCACCATCGCCCCCTCATCCACTTCCTCGTTTGGACTCTCGCGTGCAAACACAAAACGCACGCGATTGCAAAGAGGAGGAACGCGATCGCTGGGGACGTTGACAAAGTCACGAACCCCGACTCAGGGCGATTGCGTGACTCGGTGAGCCAGGCCACGGCACGCACTCTCAAGTGAGCCAGACCACGGCACGCACTCTCAAGTGAGCCAGGCCACGGCACGCACTCTCAAGGAGGAGTAGACTAAGACACTCACACTCGGCACACACGTTAATCGTACAGAAAAAGTTTGTTTGGCTGGCTGGCTGCAAATGACTTTGCCCGCCCAGAGGAGTAATAACAATAGACGCGCTGGAGATGGGGGTCTTCCATTGGTGCAGAATTCAAGAGAGAGATGCGATGCAAAGGAACGTGGCGATGCAAGAGAGGCCTTTATCCAGCAGTGGAGAGATCATGACTGATGATGATGACGATTTTGGAATGGACAGCTGTATTATATACTATATATATACGTGGCGTGATATCAATTCCTGGTCGGAGGTCAACCAACTCATCCAATCCACCAGCAACATCATCATCATCCCCTCTAAAATCGTCGGTAAAACGAGTCCACTTCGTGGTGAAGGCCAAAACGGTGCGGTTCGTCCTATGGAGGGACTTGTTCCCGGTCAGGGGAACGTGGAATGTCCACGAAGGTCTTAACACTCCACCGAGAGCGACGGGTGCACGTGACTCACTCGCAAATGCAACATCTAAAACTTGCTCGACGGGAGGAGGAGCCGTGCATCACGTGATCACTACCTGGGATCTTGGGGGGGGGGGCAGGGGGGGTTAGGGGGGCGGGGGGAGGTAGGGGACGGGGGGATAGGGGTGTCTACGGATTCGCCCGGTTGTAGACTGGGAACCCAAATGGTTGGTGACCCCACATTGTACATTGAGAAGCAGCGTGCGTTCAGAGTATTTGGCTGCTATACATTTCCACAGGATGATAAGCCACTTCGTTGGGCTATCATATGTGGCCAGGGTCGCTTCTTAAAAAGAACAGCGATATAATAGCTCAGAGGGCATTACCTGGTAAAATAAAATAAATTGTCCAGTTTATTATCGAACAATACGACGAGCTTGCTGTACGATGGTGCAGAATGATACAAACCCGCATGGCCGTGTCTTCTCTCAACTCTCTGCTCTCTTGCCTCTTCTGCTGCTGCTGCTGCCCTCTGCCGCAGCAACACAGGTGGAAAGCACCACCCCAGTCGCCTTTGTCTCCCCAGTGGCGACACTTACACGTCCCACCAGGTACTCATTTTAGGTTTGAGTCGACCTAGGGGAAGCCCAGGACCGGCTCAAATAGTCGTCACTGGTGTTGGCCGCGAGCGGGAATCCAACATCGGGTGGGCGGGTTCGTAGCGCAGTGCGCTAACCGCTACGCCACCGCTGCCCACATCATCACCATCACCAACATCACCACGAACATCACCATCACCACCACCAACATCACCACGATCATCGCCACCAACATCACCACGAACATCGCCAACACTGTCCTCGCGTTGTGCCATCGTCGGCAGCGCAGTCCCTGGGTGGTGGTGGTGGTGGTGGCGATGTTTGTGTTCTCCTGGCCACGCCGGGGTTTGTCGTCACTGGCTGCTTTGGTTACAATCTGCGATTGTAAAGCGCGTAGTTGTGATTTTGAGATTTGTTTTCGTCTGGGGTTTGTAGCGATGATGGTACGAGCAAACGGAAAACAACACAAAATGAAAATGCGACGAGCCAGCATTTCATTGTGACTGGAGGTCAAACGTGAATGGCATTTTGCTCCCACCTTTATTTATCCAACCACGGGGTTGGTTTTTTTTTCAGTCGAGATCCGTCCATTCAAGCCGGCGAGAACCAGTCGGAGATAACGAGACAGGCATTTATCGCACGTTCGTAGCGACAATGGAAACGCCGCCTGATGACGACTCAGCACTTGAATCATCCCCGCCGTGAATTATTATACTTTGATGAAACTCACCGGTCCATTAATTATCTCCCTTTCTCTCTGCCCCGCTCTCAACGCCATCTCAACCCAGGCAGGTCTCTGCTACTCACCTCTGTAATCTCTCACAGAGGCCTTGCGTCCTCTCTTCAACTCCCCATCGTTAGTCGAACCAAACCCATTAAGCGGTCAACCATCAACTCTATCACGAGCGCAGCTGACGTCTGTACGCGACGTGAGGGTATCCGACAAGGATTGTTGCTGTGAATTATTTAGATGAATGTAAATATACAGAAACTCCTCTACTTACCAACATTTGAATTTTCAGAGATACGAACAAACCTGGTCCGTATGTCCAGTTGCCTGTTCGGACCGAGAGTCGTAAGTTCAACCGCCGCGCAATAGATGGCGGTGGTGGCACCTACATCTGCAAAACGTGAAGAACCAGTTGCATCTACAGAACATGAAGAACCAGTGGCATCTACATCTACAGGAGATTACACAACGTTTAACGCCATGCCCGTGTTGAGTGTACATACCATATAACATGTTTGGAATCGACAGGAGTAAAGTTGGACTTACGAACAAATCGACTTACGAACAGACCTCTAGAACCAAGGTCGTTCGTAAGTAGAGGCGTCTCTGTAGGTGCAGTTTTTTTTTTCTTTCATTCAAGAAGTGCCCCTTGCTCGTTACGTAAGCGTAACTAAAACAACATAATTGCGATCGTTAAACGCGCACCATTCTGGGCCAGTTAGTAGAACCCGTCGCTGGAGGGGGGCATCGATGGCTCAGAGGCAGCCACGGGAGGGAACGCGCTCGAGACTGCAGGCGCTGCGTGGAGATGGAGCGCGTGACATCAGCTCGTGTGCCGGTGCTGGCTGGACGATGTATGTTATATGTGGAACTTCTTTCGCACCGTGCGTAGCCAACCGCGCTAGTCGGAGGTGCTGGGGGAGGAAAACAAACTGAACGGTAGAAAGCTGTTCAAAATTTTTTTTAAAATATAGATTTTTTTAAATCAATGAGAGATCAGTTCACTTGCAGCAGTGAGATGGATCGTTCCATCGCGGTGTGGGGTGGTCTCTATCCAGCAGTGGGTAGAACATGGCTGATGATGATTCGTAATATTTCTTCAGATTTTTTCGTACGGCTGCTGCTGTAGATGGAGAGCAACAGCTACAATGTCACACGCACGTCGCCAAGCCCAGGCAGGTAACCAGCGGGGTCGTTCATCATCGCGGTGATGTCCACTTCGTAGCTGTGGATCGGGCATTGCGTCATTTACACGTCGTATGGTGTCTGTTCTGGATGAGCGCACACGACGACTGTAGAGTTTTTACGTCTCTACGAGCGAGTCAGATATCCGCATCTGCTGCCATGGCTCGTGCAGTGGATGCGATTCAGTGTGGACCACGAGCTTCTTGGAAGATCGTAATTTTGATGGATTGTCATGAAGATTGGTTTAACACGTAGCAGGCTTTCGCGACCAGTATTATTCGTAATGACGTTTTTTGGGTTAAATCGCGTAAGTATAAATGTGTCGCTACCCTCCACCACCCGACACGGCCAATCAGTAAAAAAATGTGTCACGTTAACAAAACGCGAATTAGTTACTTAGCGCAGCCTGGAAGCGTATTATGAAGTAATACAAAAAAACATTACAATTCCTTATAGAGGAATCACATACTGATTAACTGATTGCTAATCGATTATATAATTACAATATCCCCCACCTCCGCCTCTGATCTCGAAACCTGATGGGGTTCAATGATGACGTCATCCTGCTGCTCTATTTAACACCGGAAGCAGGTGGATGGCTTCACTGTTCTGGCAAATCGCCCGAAGATGCTGGATGCAATTACCAGCGAAACGTCGGACTACTCAAATTCTAAATGTTGTGGATTCACTCTTCAAACACACCGGTGGGCTGAAGAAGTAACTAAGTGGCGTTTTGTCAACGTGACACATTTTTTACCGATTGGCCGATTGGCCGTGTCGGGTGGTGGAGGGTTGCGACGCATTTATACTTACGCGATATAACCCAAAAACATTTATTATGTGATGAAAATAATTTATCGATTTACAAATTATTGATAATGAAGGTGACGAGTATGTTTGATGATGATGATGATCCAGCGTTTGGCTTGCTCAATAAAAATGACAGATGCTTCTTCGCTCGCAAAACTGGAATTTGTCAACAGTCTCAAGAGGTCAAATAGCTTCAAGTTCGCCTTCGCACTTCACGATTTGGCGTCGCTCAGACCACAACGTTGCACAATGGGGGTTGTGAGATCTGTGGGTTGGTTAGCGAAGGGGTGTTACATCTGATACGGTGACGTCGAAATGCGAGCCCCCACTCCCCCAAGCGCGGGGCCCGGGGCAGTCACCCCCAATTCGCCGTGCACCCTACGGACGGCTCTGAACACACCCCTCACCCTTTATCTTCCTCCCCCCTTCCATCTTGAACACCCCCCCCCCTCCTGTGTGACCCCCCACGAGTTTAAATATAAGTAAGTCCGACCTTGTAAATTCCCAATAATAGATTCCAATGCCAACACAACTCATGATAAAATAGATTTTTATTTTTATTTCACGAGGCAAGGCCCCACTGAGTGAACTACGTAGCTCTTATTCAGCAGCGAACTGGCCACAAATGATCGCCTAAACGAAGTTGGTTTATCGCGTGGAAATTTATAGCAGCCGAATACCCTAAAGGCGCGATGTTGACTCTCAATGTGGAGGGAAAAACCGGAGGACCCGGAGAAAAATCGACGCGACCACGGGGGGAGAGAGACGCACGCAAATTTCACAAACACGGGCGAGTAACGATAACTATTGTTGTAAATGAACCATATTTTTGGAGAAAGAAAGTAATCAAGGAGATTTGCTAACAACAACAAAAACTAAACGGTACAACCGTGAAAACCTACACAGTAGTAAAAAAATAATAATAATCACTTTTTATAACAAAATAATCTTCAACCCAGGTGGAGGATTTGCTGAACTAACCGTTCCGTGTGGGGGGGGGGGGGGGACCCCCCTAAGTTCGGTGGCATAGAATTCGCAGCTGTTTCGTTACTGCCACCGCTCTCTGCGCTGAGTCACTTCACCAGGTGGAGCACCGCACGGACACGGCGGCCAGTGATGACGGTGACGATGAGTCACCGTGGCAGATTTGGCAATGCCAACATCAACACGAGAAGCGACGGCTTGGGCAGAGTATTGGGACGAGGCTATATGGGTTGGATAGGAGACGCGAAGAAGAAGACCATCGTAGCAGCAGCAGCACCAGTCTCGTAGCAACGCTCTCAATATTTAGCCCAAGTCAACGTCGCCTCGCCTTCCTGGCCCAAACGAGTCTCGTCTGGCGGTGGCACTTCCACATTGCTATGGCGGGGTCAGTATATACACACACACACACGTATGTACGCTGAACTCTTTTCGTGCCGTGCGTAGCCGACCGCGCTAATCGCAGGCGCAATTGGACCCGCCTGTTTCGTCCATTTGTTGGCAGCAAATGCTCTCGGAAATGTTGAATTCACAAATCGCTGTCACCCGTCACGTGCGCTCCGCAGACTCCATGAGGTTCGAATTCATCTCAGACCTCTTGGCAGGCATCCGATCGGGTATTGACGTTTAGCTCCATTAAGGCGCGATGCTTATTGCGATGTCCATCGCTTCTTGGGCTCTCTCAGCACAGAACTATTCTCTTGCTATCTCGCCTGTACTTTGCGTTTTCCAGAAATCACGGGAGTTTGCCCAACACTTTTGGTCACATATTGATCGGAAAATGTGCGCACTTATTGGGGATGATATCCACGCTGCTATTTAACAAACAAACAAACAAACCCGTGCCTCGAGTTTTCTGGCTGGCTATCGGCTGCGCCACCTCTCCACCCCGACGATGACCTCTGTTGTTGTGAGTGGCTGCTGCGGGCTCTTGTCACAGAAACTAGCTGGGTAACTGGCTGCACGGGATTTCCCGTGTAACAAATAAACATTGCGCCGACTTCAAACGGTGCAAGGAGCTCGGGAGTAGATGGACAATGACGAGAGTTGTGCGGACAACGAAGACAGAAGACCGGCCGCGGTGCATTTGAAATCATCCTCAGTAACAGCGAAGGGGAGTTCACCCAGATCTGGGGCCCCCTCGTGAACGCCACCCCAGAGACCCTGAGTTTACTTGACTGAACTTGAAATGAAACTCCCCCCCCCCTTCCTTCCCCGAATAAAAAGGATGCATCGCGCACCACAGAACGCTACGATCCTGGACGTTCTCGTTGGTTGCCTGTCCGAGCCGCGTAACCCGCTATGCACCACCCGCCTATCGCGGAAGTTGGACACCCCCCCCCCCACCCCGTGGAATGGATCAATAAAAATTATTTACAAAATTTACAAAATATTCTTGAAATCCGAAAGAAATATTGACGTTGTTATTAAACCCACATCACAATACATATTATCTTCACATTTTATTATTACATTTACAAAGATGATTACTGTACCATGTGTGTATGTATGTAGAACTTCTTTCGCACCGTACATTGCCAACCGTGCTTGTCGGAGGTGCGGGGACAGCACCCTGGGTACAGGGGGGTTGTGGGAAGAGCCACGAGCAATGACAGCCGTCTCTCATTACGAATTCTCTCCTCGCCCCAATATTAGGAATGATCCCAGGGTTACCTCTTCATTATATTCTACAGGATCGGCCTCCGATACTCATCTGTGAGCATCCGCCTGCAACGTCTGTCGCCTAGGCTCGTAGTTTGCCCATTTTTGATGACCCAGGTAAGGTCCCGTATAAAGAGAAAATAATACTAGTAGTATACTTAGAAATGTAATGTAATGTTGACTGTTATGTTATCCGACTCTCTGTTGTATTACATTACATTTCTAAGTATACTAGATTTGTGTTTCTATTTCATTTATACCTGATAATGATTGCTTGTGTTGCAATCGAAACGTCGTATGCTAGTATTTAATTTATTATTTTCTCTTCATACGTGACTTTACCGAAAAAACCAAAGAGTAATTCCTGCAGTCACGAAAGCTCCAAATTAAGTATGACCCAGCCTCTTCACGTTCTCATCCAGTTGCGAAAATAACCTCGACTTGTATGGATCGTTTGATTGATCGAGATGATCTATCGTAAAAGGTTCGCCGCTATAACGTGCTACTTTCACTTTGCTTCGTACGTACGGTACGAATGTTGACCTTTTTTAGTCGCGCCGCGCTAATCCGAGGTGCTTTCTGCCGTGAGCACGACTCCGCGTTGTGTTGTGTGTGCGCGTGTGCTTGCGTGCGTGCGCGTGTGCATGCGTGCGTGTCGTGCGTGTGTGCGTGTGTGTCGTGCGTGCGTGTGTGCGTGCGTGTGTGCGTGTGTGTCGTGCGTGCGTGCGTGTCGTGCGTGCGTGTGTGCGTGCGTGCGTGTGTGTCGTGCGTGCGTGTGTGCGTGTGTATTCGCGTTGTCGCACGGCGGTCGCAAAGGCAACGCACACAATCAGTATTCGCGAGATACCACGTGAAATGCGTGGGGGGGGGGGATAAACAATCGTCGCTGTTTCAACCTACTCAGGACCACGTGGAACGTCGAGGCAACGTTGGTCCAACGGTTCCAACCACATGCCAACGTTGTCATGTTTTCCCCAAACCCTTGCATGTTTCGGTGGTATATAGTCTCTTTGGGTACCATTTGTTTATGGAACACCGCAGTGTCTCTTGGGTACACTGTGGTTTTTGATTACCCCAACCCTTTCCTTTTTCCTATGTGACAACAACGCCCCCCTGAGGTGGAACAACGTTGGCTAAGGACGTTGGTTAACCACGTTGGCTAACCACGTTGGCTAACATCCTTTCTGCTCGCATCTCCCGGGTCTTCACGGCACCCAGGCCTGGTCTCCGCTTCTCCCTTTGGCCATGATACCGATTATAACCCTAAAGTTGACCCTGTTCTCTCCAGTAAACATGAAAAGTGGTCCAACGTTGCTCCAATGTTGTTGCAACTTCGGTGGAACATTGCTGCAACATTGGTCCAACGTATCCAACCACCGCAACGTGTCCATGTAAACCGGCGTATTACAGGGACTCCTCTACTTACGAACGGGTTAAGTCCCAGAGGTACTGTTCGTATGAGTTGATTTGTCACGAGAAAAACTTTACTCCTGTCGATTCCAAACATGTTGTACGGCGTGCACACGAAACACGGCTTTAAAAGTTGTATATTCTCCTGTAGATGTAGATGCCATTGGTTCTTCACGTTCTGCAGATGTAGATGCCACTGGTTCTTTGCGTTCTGCAGATGTAGATGCAGCTGGTTCTTCATATTCTGCAGAAGTAGATGCCACTGGTTCTTCACGTTCTGTAGCTGTAGATGCCACTGGTTCTTCATGTTCTGCATATGTAAATGCCGCTGGTTATTCATGTTCTGCAGATGTAGATGTCACTGGTTCTTCACGTTCTGCAGATGTAGATGCCGCTGGTTATTCATGTTCTGTCGATGTAGATGTCACTGGTTGTTCACGTTCTGCAGGTGTTGATGCCGCTGGTTCTTCACGTTCTGCAGATGTAGATGCCGCTGATTCTTCATGTTCTGCAGATGTAGATGCCACTGGTTCTTCACGTTCTACAGATGTAGATGACGCTGGCTCTTCATGTTCTGCAGATGTAGATGTCGCTGGTTCTTTATGTTCTGCAGATTTAGATGCCACTGCTTCTTCACGTTCTACAGATGTAGATGCCGCTTGCTCTTCATGTTCTGCAGATGTAGATGTCGCTGGTTCTTCATGTTCTGCAGATTTAGATGCCACTGCTTCTTCACGTTCTTGCAGATCTAAATGTCACTGGTTCTTCATGTTCTACATACAGTATTTAGATACCACTGGTTTCTTCACGTTCTATAGATGTAGATGCCGCTGTCTTTTCACGTTCTGCAAATGTAGATGCCGCTGGTTCTTCATGTTCTGCAGATGTAGATGCCACTGGTTCTTCATTTTCTGCATATTTAGATGCCGCTGATTCTGCAAGTTCTGCAGAGGCAGATTCCACTAAGTAGATGCCACTGGTTCTTCATTTTCTGTAGATGTCGATGCCGCTGGTTCTTCAACATCTGCAGGTGTAGATGCCACTGGTTCTTCATGTTCTGCAGATGCTACTGGTTCTTCATGTTATGCAGATGTAGATGCCACTGGTTCTTCACGTTCTGCAGATGCCACTGGTTCTTCACGTTCTACAGATGTAGATGCCACTGGTTCTTCACATTCTACAGATGTAGATGCCACTGGTTCTTCACGTTCTGCAGATGTAGATGCCACTGGTTCTTAATTTTCTACAGATGTAGATGCCACTGGTTCTTCACGTTCTGCAGATGTAGATGCCACTGGTTTTTCACGTTCTGCAGATGTAGATGCCACTGGTTCTTCACGTTCTGCAGATGTAGATGCCACCACCGCCATCTATTGCACGGCAGTTGAACTTACGACTCTCGGTCCTCACAGGCAACTGGACATTTGGACCAGGTTTGTTCATATCTCTGAAAATTCGTAAGTCAAATGTTGATAAGTAGAAGAGTCTCTCGATACCTCAAATCATAACCCTAAACCGTAACATTGTTTTTATCATCACCACCATCATGGCCGCCACCACCACCTCAATAATCCTCAATCATGGTGTGTGTCATCATCATTGTCACTATCACCACTACCACCGTCATCATCATTATCACGACCATCGTCATTTTTATCAACGTCACTATCACCATGACCACCGTAATCATCATCATCACTACCATCATCATCAATCATCATCACCACTAATTGCAGCAGCAATCCTTCATATCATTCAGTAGAAGCGAGCTTGTCAAACAAACAACACCCAGGGGTGTCGATTTGATATGAAAACAAATGGAATTCTCGTGGCGCAGATCCCTCAAGGTGGCCACCCCTAAACCCGTTCCTCCTGCACCAAGGCAACCCGCGTCCCGTCAACGCGGCCGCCCTCCGCATTACCATTGGAGTCACTGCTGATGTTGGTGCTGATCACGTCGGTGCTGACCATGGCGATGTCGACGAGGTCCCGCGACTGCGCCGTGTGTCCGCTCCTGCTGTCCTGCCCCGAATCCAACGGCTCGTGGTCTCTGAACGCGTTCTCGATGGCGGCGACGAGCGAGCGCCTGAAACGGGCTTTGAGATCCGAGCCGCTGAACACGTAGAGGATCGGGTTGATGCAGCTGTTGATGAACGCGAATCCCCAGATCACGGGGTCTGCCCATTCTGCCGCCGTCAACAAGCTCTCGTCGTCCTGAACGTAGGAGGCGGCCTCCATCAGTCCGATGGCGTGGTACGGCGCCCAGCAGACGGAGAACGCCACCACCACGACCACGATGATTCTGAGCGAGTTGCCGCGACGCGTCTTGTCTACGCGCCGCAGCCTCGCCCCGATGCGACAGTAGCAGAAGATCATGACGGCGTACGGAACGGCGAAGCTCGCCACGAAGGAAATCCCGATGGCGGTCAGCATGTGCCGCGTGTGCTCGTGGACATCGTCGCTGTAACCGCTGCAGCAGTAGACGAGGCCTTCGTCCGACGCGTCCAGGTTGGAGAAGATGAGAGGCGGCAGACTCAGCAGCAGGGCGAGGAGCCACACGGCCAGGCAGAGCCGCCGGGCCACGCGCAGATGACGCAGGGGCAGCGAGGACACGGGGTGCAGCAGAGCGGCGTAGCGGTCGACGCTGATGAGCGTCAGGAAGTAGACGCTGGCGTTCTTGTTCACGGCAAGGGTGAACCACACGAGTTTGCACGCGACCGCCCCAAGCACCCACTGCGCTTCCATGTAGACGGTGACAATGACCAGGGGGATCTGCAGGACCAAGATGAAGTCGGCGATGGACAGGTGCAAGAAGAAGAGGGTCACCACCGTGCGCTTCATCTTGAAGCCCAGGATCCAGATGACCAAGAAGTTGCCGATGCTGCCCAGGACGAAGACGATGGTCAAGATGGTTATGGCCGCGTATATTAAGGTGGCAGTGCTGGTGGAGGTTTCCGGCGTCTTGTCTGTGCTTTTGGAGAGCCGGGTCACGATGGTTTGGGAGGTGTTCCAGGCGACGTAGTTCCAGACAGTGGTCGTGTTGAACTGCAGTGTCGGGGAGAAAGAGGAGCTCGGGAGATGGGTGGTTGTGGCCATCCTGATGGGATGAGCGATTGTGTGGTGCTCTGCAGGAAGACATTAACAACATCATCATCAATCATAGCAATCACCAGACAGATGCAGAACTTTGAGTCAGATCATTCTCATCATTAGTATTTTCTTCATCTCAATGTACCCGTACAGCCCTTTTGTCAAACCACGGCTGAATGCGGGGACCTGCCCATGTGCTTGCTGGTCGTGGCGGGTCTTGCCACCATACTTCACCAAGCTGGTCAATGTGGGTTGGTGACTATGGTGAGCATAGATGTGGAAGCTTAGAAATTGAGCACTGTGCACAAACTATGGACTGGACTACGTTGCATTGCCCTCCGTTGCCCGCCGGGTGATAACCTAGGTCGGTCATTTTGAAACTGTGGTAAGCGTAACTCCGGGGGGTACGCGAGCTCTCGTTGCGGTGGTACAGCGATAAAAAATCGTGTAATGGTGGAACAATAATATATTTGTTATTGTGCTTTGTGCCTTTGAAAATAAAATACACATACTACCATCATTGGTTCTGCTCCGCCATTTTGTTCAAACACCAAGACGAGCTCTTAATGTGTCCTTTTGAAACTTGAATGTATGTACTTTATCTATCTTTATTTAACGGGCGCCACTGTGGCGTGATGTTATCTTCCTTGCCTGGTATGCAGAAGGTCGTCGGTTTGATCCTGACGATGACGCCTGGTGTACATTTGGAGTTTGCATGTTCTCTCTTTCCCCGTGGTTGCGTGGATTTTTTTCTCTCTGGGTCCTCCAATTTCTCCCTCCCGCTTAGAATTAACATGGGTTCAGATTATTTGGCTGCTATAAATTTCCACGTAAGGTAGCTACTGAAAAAGAGCGATATAGCTCAGTGGGGCTCACATCGTAAAATCAAAACGTGCAAATAAACTCAGGTCGCCGATAGGTTATATAGCACGATGTGTTAACCGCTGCACCACCGCTCCCACCTCCCATGGTATTCTCACGCGTATTCCCGTAAAATAGTGCACATATGGTGACAAACTAATAGCTACAAGGTGCTTAAAAAATGTGTTAACCCTTATATGGGATTATCATTTATAATGGGAAACGAACGGATAATACACTGTAACATGATGACAAATGTAATGTTAATAGCTTCAAAAAGTCAAAACGTCTCCAATTGTTCGCCATCATTGTCAACAGATGCCTGGAATTTTCTCCAGGTGGTCTCCAGAGCCCAGAGGCACATTACTTGTGGTATTGTTGCAAATTCTCAGAAGTGTTGACATTCTTTTTAAGCACACTGTATTATGAGTCAAGAATTAGATGCATCCTTGAATAGACCACAGTAGATTCCTACGGTCACGATACGTGCATTGCAGAGAATTGTTTGCGCACTGCGCCACCAATGAAGCCGCCTGTGTTGTATCTTGGGCCACGGCTGCAATACGTGGCATCTGAACCTGTTCTGGCCTCCAACACCCCCCCCTCCTCCCCTTAATTTTCACTAAGCCACACTGACCAGTGCGGTTAAGTATAGGTCAACCAATCTCTGTGACCGACAAGGCATGTCAAGGCCACCATCTACAGCAGTGGATTGACAAAACATGTGTTATTTATTATTGCTGTTGTTATTATGATGATGTTGCATGTGTATATGCTACTCGACTGAAACTTACCAGTCCGTGAATCCTCTCCCTTCTTCTCTCTCTGTCTCTGTCGGGCACTCACTCCGTCTCGACCCAGATCGCTCCCACTTCTTCTCTTCTCCGTCACGAGGTTCCCCCCTTTCCTCTCTTCCACTTCCCGTGTTTCCGTCACCAAACCCCAACATCACAGTCACCCCCATCCACCCACCCCCGCCTCTGCCTCTGTTACCGCAACGGATGCCTGCAACCACTCGGCTGTTTTGACAAATCCTGAGATGATGTTACAATTGTAGTCGATGATGACGGGGGTAGCAATGTGTTCAGAAGCTAATTGCCAATTTTGAGGTCTGCCAGTCAGGACGAGAGAGACAGTGCAGTTAGAAATAAATTAGATAATAAAAGCACGCTTTTCAATGCACACACTTTTATTTGCACTCAAAAGTAGAAAACAATTTTTTTATGCCCAGAATTAATCAAATTTGATGTGCTGAATAAAAGTGGGTGGCTTGCATACTGTATAGAAAATTAAACATTTTGAGCGGATACTCTTTGGTTCTTTCGGTAAAGTCGATCGAAACGTCGTGATTTATTTTATTTTATATCTACGTGACTTTACCCAGAACCAAAGAGTATAGATTCCTGCAGTCACGAAAGCTTCAAATCAAGATTTATATCGAGAGGAAACGCCTCCTTTTATTCAGCACATTACATTTTTATCAATTCTGGGGTGCAAATAAAAGTGTGTGCATTGAAAAACTTGCTTTTTACCATGTTAATCTTGTAAAACTAATATATGCATGTACATTTTGATCCTAAGGCGGAGGATAGGGCAGCATGGAGAAGGTTGGCAAGGCCAGTGGACCCCCCGTGAGTGGGACAGACACGTGGAAGAAGAAGACCTCAATCCAGACAAGAACAATAGTTCATTATTGTCTGGATAATTAAAATATATTTTAAATAGTGCAATAAAAACATTAAGCAAAAAACACGAAAAGGCCCAGGATTGGCATGACCTGGACCAGTTCTTTAAATGAAATCTTGAATTGGCACGCGAGACGATGAGTCTGTGTACAACATTTCAGCTCGTTAGGCTCCGCAGATCCGAAGATATTAAGCGTCAATGATTTGAAAGAATATAAACAGACCACAGGGGAAGTTAAATAAAAGTGTGTATATAATAATAACATTGCTCCTGTTTACGACATGAGAAATAAGGACGATGTTGTTGAAGTTGCAAAATAAAGTTAGATGCACTTAAAAAAATGTTTTAAAGGATCGCAGCGGGAAACGAGTTATTATCGTCAGATAAGTATCATATCATTAAGTTAATTACTCAACTGCACTAAATATACTGACGATCGTTAAAGTAAATAGCCTTGCGCAGGGCACGTCGTGGATAGAAGGGATGGAGGCCGATGGTCGAGCGACGGAGTGGCGGCACAAAGAGTGAGAGGCTGAGCGATGAGCCCCAAGTTCTCCAACTCCACGTGTCACGCTCTATCTTCCTGTTATTCATCCTTGTGTCACAGCAGTGATTATTCGGGCATTAATATATAGAGAGTCTCTTCGATAACGAGGAAGTTGCGTTCTTGAACAACACCGCTTTATGGGAAAATCGCGCTATAATGAATAATGTATGGGTAAAGCACAGTCCGCGGTAACACGTGAGATGCGTACGCAGGCTGAACGAAGACTGAGTGAGTAGCATCTTGAAGCATCCAGCAGCATCCCAATGCCGTGTGTGATGCTACACCGAGGCAGCCGTACAACCGCTTATTCCTACCCGCGCTGCGACGTGGTTCTGTTCATTCGATCGCGTTGAATAAAATTCGCATCCGCATTATAAATACTGTGTTCACTCATACATTCATCGCATTATATCCAATTCGCCTTATGAAAAGAACACCGGGCGTTCTCGGAGAACAGGACTGGACTTCTGAGGACAAACGCATTTCGGAGTATTATAGAATCCATGCGTATGCGTGATTTTTCTTCTTTGTTTACACTGCCGATGACCGACTACCTCTACGAAATAAACATGGCCATTATTTCTGTACAACGTTTTGAATGTAGATGCCACATGGACACAACTTGTATTTAATTGTCGCTGCCATCACCATCATCAGCCATGCCCAATCCACTGCTGCCTGCCACGTGCTTAATGTGCAGGGTAAATTTATATCTCGGAAAACAGAGGATGGCAGAGGGAGATTATAATATTGACGGTCGTTTTTTTATACTGCCAGTAACGCCTATGGAATAATACTTGTGTAGAAAATGTACAATCTAAGGATTGCCACTTCATATCCCAGAGTGGAATAGCAGGGGGTCCTTCATCCTAAATGGGCGGTGAACTTTGATGTTATAGCAATTGCAGGGCTGCGCCTTTACCAAGGCAAACAAACGAGACGGAACAATACAAACAAGACAGAACAATACAAACGAGACAGAACAATACAAAGGGGACAGACAATACAAAGGAGACAGACAATACAAAGGAGACAGACAATACAAACGAGACAGAACAATACAAAGGAGACAGACAATACAAACAAGTTAGACAATACACACGAGGCAGAACAATATAAACGGGACAGAGACAGAACAATGCAAACGAGGCAGAACAATACAAAGGAGACGGACAATGCAAACGAGGCAGAACAATACAAACGGGACAGAGACAGAACAATGCAAACGAGGCAGAACAATACAAAGGAGACAGACAATGCAAACGAGGCAGAACAATACAAAGGAGACAGACAATACAAACGAGGCAGAACAATACAAACAAGACAGAATAATACAAATGAAACAGACACTACGAACGAGGCGGAACAATACGAACAAGTTAGACATTACAGACGAGACAGAACAATATAAACGAGACAGAACAATACAAACGAGGCAGAACAATACGAACAAGTTAGACAACACAAACTATTTATTGAAAAATGTTGGACGGGTTAGATTGCCTAAATATAAATGTGTCGTGAACCCACCGCCACCCGTCACGTGAACGAAACGTGTCAATCAGCTATTACGTCAGCACCTCGGTGTGATGGCGATGGGAACGTGAGAGAGGTCTTAATGGGCAGCTTCGCACGCACAAAAGCTGGAACTTGTCAACAAACTCTGATTCAAATCCGCCAACTTCCCTTTTGTGATTTCCACTCCGTGCCGCTCGGGAAACACAAGACTGTAGTTTCGCAATTAGTATCTTGAATGTGTTTTTGGTGGGGGGGGGGGGATTTTGGTAAATAAATTACGCGTCTTTCAGAGCGATGCCAATTCCGCAACGAGTTGGAGATCCCGCGTTGGTGCACTGCGTGGAATGCTTAATAACAGTGGAAGAAGAATAAAATCTTCATATTTTCATACACGGGCTCATCGTGATTCGTTTGTTATATCTCGGATCGCGTGAAGGCGTTTAGGTCATAGAGAGATCTGCGGAGCCTTCGCCGCACCGTGTTGGAGTGGGAATTGCCGATGGAATTATTTTTCTTCAGCAAAACCGGTTATATCGCGTTAACACGTCGTAGGCTTTCGCGACCAGTATCATCCATAATACAGTTTTTTTTGGGTTAGATCGCGTAAATATAAATGTGTTGTTAAACCCGCCACCACCCGACACAGCCAATAAGTAAGATTGTAAATGTTGTGGATTTGCGCTCCAACACGCCGGTGTGCTGCACTAGTAACGAATTGGCACGTTCTGTTTACGTGACAACCCTTACTCTGCCTATGAAATACTATATCGCTCGTGGGTAAACTATTAATGTTGGGTAACTTGTCATGATGTATGTATGTTGAACTTATTTAGCACCGTAGATAGCCATCCGTGGGATATTATGCATTATTCCATGGCTGTCGGGTACACTTATTTTTGAGCGGCCAGTGATGTTTTGGTACGCCCTATGCATCCAGGGTACCCTGCTTGTGAAACACCCTGTCTCCCGGTGTACGTTGTGATTTCTGGGTACCCTGTGTATCTAGCGAACTCTTGTTTATAAAATACGACGTGTTTTTAAATAACGATGGGTTTTTTTGTACACGATAGGTGTTTTGTGTACCCGATGTTTTTTGGGTACATGGTGGTTTTTGAATACACGATGGGGTTTTTGGGGTACACGATGTGGTTTTTGGGGTACACGATGGGTTTTTTTGGGGGTACACGATTGTTTTTTTGGGGTACACGATGTGGTTTTTTGGGGTACACGATGGGTTTTTTTGGGGTACACGATGGGTTTTTTTGGGGTACACGATTGTTTTTTTGGGTACACGATGGGTTTTTTGGGGTACCCGATGGGTTTTTGGGGTACACGATGGGTTTTTTTGGGGTACACGATGGGTTTTTTTGGGGTACACGATGGGTTTTTTGGGGGGTACTCGATGGGTTTTTTGGGTACACAATGGGGTTTTTTTGGGTAGACGTTGTTTTTTGGGGGATACACGATGGGTTTTGTAGGGTAATGATGAGTTGTTTTGGGGTACACGATGGGTTTTGTAGGGTAATGATGAGTTGTTTTTGGGGTACACGATGGGTTTTGTAGGGTAATGATGAGTTGTTTTTGGGGTACACGATGGGTTTTGTAGGGTAAAGATGAGTTGTTTTGGGGTACACGATGGGTTTTGTAGGGTAATGATGAGTTGTTTTGGGATACACGATGGGTTTTGTAGGGTAATGATGAGTTGTTTTGGGGTACACGATGGGTTTTGTAGGGTAATGATGAGTTGTTTTTGGGGTACACGATGGGTTTTGTAGGGTAATGATGAGTTGTTTTGGGGTACACGATGGGTTTTGTAGGGTAATGATGAGTTGTTTTGGGGTACACGATGGGTTTTGTAGGGTAATGATGAGTTGTTTTTGGGGTACACGATGGGTTTTGTAGGGTAATGATGAGTTGTTTTGGGATACACGATGGGTTTTGTAGGGTAATGATGAGTTGTTTTGGGGTACACGATGGGTTTTGTAGGGTAATGATGAGTTGTTTTTTGGGTACACGATGGGTTTTGTAGGGTAATGATGAGTTGTTTTTGGGGTACCCAATGCCTCTCCCCGCGTTACCACTACGCCCCCACGAGGTGGCCGCCTGCGTCGACTCCCCTCCTTGCCGCGCCTCCACCGGGGAGAGCTTCCCAGCACCCAGACCTCGACCCCCTTCTCCCTGCGCCGTCTTTGTCTCCCCTGCCTCCAGAGACACCGCAGAGGTGAGACCCTCCCCCTGCCGAGCCCCACAGACCCCGGTTGAACCCCTGAGCCGGGACCCCCGTGACGGTGACACCTTGAGAGGTCAAACGGAGGCCTGCGGCCTAGCTAGGCGGAGTCGTTGGCGCGCCTTTATAAGAGGCGACTTTGAACGGTACATTAATACACTTTCCTACACCTGTAGTTATTGTTAACGATGTACGTGTTTTATATTTTTTAAAATTGTAGAATGGAGTTTATTTTTAAACTAAAGTACGTTGATGCGAATGTTCGGGCCTAGCTTTAAGGCTCGCTCTAGTGCCCTTTTAAACGCCGCTATTAAACCACTGTTACGCCTGGACACGTACGTCAAAGGGGATTGTTTCGTGCCGGGAATGTTGTGCTTATCTATCGTGGGCGTTTATAAATGACCATCAAGCTGGAGTGTAAACATCAAAGGAGTATAAACATCAAGTGAGTGCAGGTCTGAGGGGAATTCTCCCCCCTTATGTCGCGTTACACAACACGGTTTTTAGGCTTAATTAGGCGCAACATCGTCTAAAAGGTCGTCGAGTGTTCATGTTCATGGCAGCGATTGGTTGTGGCGTTTTAAAATGCCAGTGAGCTTTTTAAAACGTTTAAATGTGCTTTATTGCACCTGGTTGAATAATGAATTGCCTCTAAAAATGCTGACGTCTCGCGGGTTACATAAGGGATATAACTTAAATCACTTCCAGCGTGTAAGGGATTCCTGAATCATAGTTATCTTCCGAATCGACACGTTTCAATCATTGTTAATTTTGTCTTGTTTGATGGGCAAGAGTTGTGGAGCCCTAACCGTGATTCTCTAGTAACCACTTAAGGCATTTCCCGTCCATGAGCTGTTTTTTTGCACAAACGTGTTATTGAAACAGCAGTCAAAAGTCGCTTTGCAATAAGATTTAGATTTTTAAAAGTAATTTTCCCATGTGTTAAACTTAAGGGAAACATTGGGTCATCAGCAGTGCTGACCATCAACATTGCAGACCATCAACATTGCAGCTTAGTGGTGATGATGTTAAGAACCTCCCATGCAAGTGTCTCTCTCCATCTGAAATGTTGTTTTTTAATACAACTGCTGTCTCCACAGATGAGATGTTGGGAAAGAAACCCAGGTCCCTCTTGCAAATGAGACTCACCTGGTCTCTTGAGAGAGTGTGTGTGTGTGCAGACGTGTCCGCAAGTCAGGGGGGAACGGTAGCGTAAGGGTTAGCGCGAACCCGGCGACCCGAGTTCGATTCCCGCTCATGGCCAACACCAATGACGGATTATCTTTTTCGGTCCTGGGCTTCCCCTGGGTCGGCTCAGCCTCAAGGGAGTATCTGCTGCTATGTGTAAACATCGCCACTAGGGAGACTAAGGCGGCCGTGCGTGGTGCTGGCAACCCACCCCCTCGTGTGCCGTGCCGGCCTTCATAGGTGCTACTCGCTAACAGCACCTTGCGCCCAACAATCTGTTATGGCTACACAGGGGGGAACTTTGTCCTTGGCCGCTAGTCAGCGTCCATCGGAAGGCTTGTTCATGTGCAGCCCGCTAACAGTGTGTACGACCTACAGCGGGATGTTCATTATCTCGTCTTGTTTGCTTGCAACAGAAGCCATGTGGACACTCCGCCCAGTGCTGAACCTGGGCATCAGGTCGGGTCCCGCGAGCCTGAGTCCAGTGTGCGTCGCACGCCTCAGCGCCGCTGCAGCCCCTGAACAGGTGAGACCCCCCCATGCACCCCCCCCCCTCCACCTCTTGATTGTTGCTATTGGCACCTGTCGCCAAATTGCCTGGAACCAGCCCCATCTCATTAGATTTCAGCAGCTAGGTTTGAGCCCGGACAGCGCTTGGAAGGGTCGACCGCCGTGCATAACAGGGTTGTTGCACGGTAGGCAAGAGCGGAGCAGTACGGTCAAAATCCATTCCTGTACTCTACTTATATGCTGCCGCATCTATGCTGCTCCACCACCACTCCACGTTCGCACCTCTGATTAGCACGATTCGCTACGCACGGTGCGAAAGAAGTTCAACAAACATATGTACATCATAGTTGAAGTGCGGTCAAATAATCCCCACGGCCCGCGCTTATTGATGAGGTCCTCATCCAGCGGTGGAGTAACAAAAGTGCTTGTACAGTGTGCGATGTCAACAGTAATGGCGTGCGTGATGTAATGTCCGCGATGTTGTGTCCTGCCCCGCTCAATAAATAAAAACCCTCTGTGTGTTTGTTCGATAGCAAAAGCCGAAGAAAACCAAGTTTGGCCCTCTGAAGGATGAAGACCGCATTTTTACGAACCTCTACGGCCGCCATGACTGGAGGTACTGTCACTGTGGCCTCGATGAAGCGCAGGATACAGCCTCAGCATCCACAACTCAACGCATCCGTCCATAGCACGGTCTCAAAATAAAACACAATACAGTAAAAACCTTGGATTGCGAGTAACTTGGTCTGCGAGTGTTTTGCAAGACAAGCAAAAATTTTAAATAAATATTAATTTGATAAACGAGCGAGGTCTTGCAATACGAGTAGTACGTATACGCTTTGTCTGCCGAGCGTCACGTGATCACAACTGATATACGAGTGCTTTGATATACGAGTGCTTTGGATTACAAACACATTTCCGGAACGAATTATGCTCGCAATCCAAGGTTTTACTGTTTAGCGTATAATTGGCTATGTGCTGTGAAGAACGGTCATTCCTGGAAACGTCGCCTATTATATTTTCGTATCAAGTCACAGTGTTGTTGACAAATGTGTTGATTTATTTTTATTGTTAATTGTGCTCGTGCACCACCTGCCAACGCAGCAGAATCTCTAAATTGTTACAATGCTCTGTGCAGTGTGGCGTAGTTGGACTTGTCCGACTGGATGTAATAGACAGTAACTGCAATAATAACTACACAGGGTGAGCCATAGAATTCCCTCAGTTAATGCTGTGCAGAAACCTTTTTAAAGGTATTTTGAAAAAATGTCCTTGAGCTTCGGCCGCTCCGAGTCTACGTCCGGCAGGGGGCGCTAGAATGGTACGGACGGTGGCCGGCAACCTGCGATTCCTCAAGGTCTGCTTCGTGACGTTTTTGATTAAGGACCATCGTCCCGTATTAACATCCATTGCGGCTCTCGATCAATTGAGTTGTTTACCGAATTCGAAAAAAATGGCCGCTCTTGTTATTTTGGTTGCCGATCCCGTAAGAGCAAAGGCGCGACCATGCTGTGATTTGTCTCGCGTGCGTGCGTGCGTGCGACTGCCGCCAGGCTGAAGGGCGCCATGGCACGGGGAGACTGGTACAAAACGAAGGAGATCCTGCTCAAGGGGCATGAGTGGATCCTCAACGAGGTGAAGGTGTCGGGGCTGCGAGGACGCGGCGGCGCCGGCTTCCCCACCGGCATGAAGTGGGGCTTCATGAACAAGCCCTCCGATGGACGGTAACCAGTGGCATATACGCACGAGACAAAGATGCTGCCCCCGTATCATCATCATCATCACCATCACGATCCATGGGCGGATAGCCCGTAGGTGTCCACTGCACATTTTTTTCCTTTCTTTCCACTTTTCTCTGTCTTGAGCCAATATGCCCAGGTAGCGCACATCTTTCTGGTGCGATTCCGCACCAGGTAATAATTTGAGGCTGAGTAGACCGAGAGGAGGCCCAGGACCAGTTCAGATAATCCGTCACTGGTGGTGGCCATGAGCGGGAATTGAACTCGGGTCGCTGGGTTTGTAGCACAACGCCCTAACCGCTAGACTACCGCTCCCCATGGCATATACACACGAGCACACGTGCACGCGTGTGTCAGGCGGGCGCATCTGCATGCACCCAGACAGGCTAGCTCTCACTGTAAACGGAATCCTGGGTGAACATTAGTTTCCCACCCCTGAGAGGCCGTCCTCTAGTAATAACCCTTCCGCTCGTTGTCATTGGTTACCCGCCACGTGACTCGTGTGCTCATGCATCGGGCCATCAACGTGCACGCATGCATCTGCGACTGCGCATCTGGGTAAGAAAATAAAAATTCGTGCAACGTTTCAGGCCCAAGTACCTGGTGGTGAACGCAGATGAGGGCGAGCCCGGCACATGCAAGGATCGAGAGATCATGCGCCACGACCCGCACAAGCTGATCGAGGGCTGCCTGGTGGCGGGACGCGCCATGGGAGCGCGCGCCGCCTATATTTACATCCGCGGCGAGTTCTACAACGAGGCGTCCAACTTACAGGTTTGTGCGTCCCAGCCAACGTATTTACGCCATGGCGGCGTGCGCCATAAACTCCTGCCGGATGGCGGTGGCGTACACCTGCACGCCTCAAATGAACCTCTAACTGTTGCAGGCTATGAACATAATTTTTCCGTATTCTTTTTTTCGTGGTCGGTTCTTACTCTGAAATAACGATAGAATTGTAATCGTACCGTGAAAGTATTTAAGTTGCGCCGTGTTTCTTTAGGATTATCCTTTGCCACAGCTTCGTGCCACGGTCGTGTACCACAATCGCGTGCTGCATCAAACCTCTTAGCACAAAGCTATATTGTGGTCTCACTAGCAAGCACTAGCGGTTCCTGTGTATGTACAGTTTCCGAGTCTGTTCAATAATTCATTTATGTAAGCTCAATGCCAAATTTAAAATGTAATAGTTTTTAAGACTCCTCAATTTTTTTTGTATTTGAAAACGGTTCCATTTTTGTAATATTTAACAGATCAGAAACACAGACACTGATAAAGAACAAGAGACAGAGCGGTGCGTCGATGGATGATTTTGCAAATCGGTGGCTGTTAAGCAAAGTGGGCTTTGGGCAGGACACATCGCTCGGTGAGATTACGGGTGATTGATGAGACCCGTGATGGTGTGGCAGCCGATGGAAAGGACACTCTTTCGAGGAGAACCGCACCACATGATGGAGCTACGAGATCAGTTGATGTGCAGAAGTGAGGACCGTGACAGATGACGATGTTGCTGGGTGCATTGTGGGGCTCCACAGTGGGGAGATGTTATCTCCCTCGTCTGGTATGAAGGAGGTCGTGGGTTCGATCACGACCTTGACATCTGTATATTCAGAGTTTGCGTGTTCTCCCCGTGGTCGCGTGGATTTTTCTCCGGGTCATCCGGTTATTTTTCCTCCACATTTTTAATCAACTTAACACGTTTAGATGAGTTGGCTGTTATACATTTCCACACGAAAACTCACTTCGTGGAACTATAGTTTGTGGCCAGGTCTCTTCTGAAAAAGTGGGCCTTACCTGGTAAAATAAAAATTGTTTAGTGTGTCATTTCCCTGGAATAAATTCCGATTTCAAATGTAACCAAAACTGAATGAAACATATAATTTATTCTCTTCACTGAAGTCTTAACATATCTCTTTTGCACAAGGGATAATCAAAGTTAGTGAATGCTCACCTGCTTAAAACAATGCTGCATTAATGTTTTACTGGTGGTCATTTGTGTGGTAACACACACATAAGCCTGCGGGCATTGATAATGCGAACACGTGTTTTGAGTGCACACAATGCGCGTGGGTGTTTGCGTGTTCACACACGGGCACAAAACTAATCTTGGTTTGATTCCCCGCTATGGGGAATCAAACCAAGATTACCAGCAGCAGGTAAAATCTGAACCTCCTCTGGGCCTTTCCTAGGTTGCACACCTTAAATGAGTACTTGGTGTGTGTGTGTAAACATCAGCATAGGGGAGTCAAATGCGGTCTGGTATTGTTATGTCCACACCACCCCTTAGTGCGCCAGCTTCAGTAGTCGCTCGCCAACATCGGCTGCCCCCGACAGTCTATATGGGCATATTATTTGTCACAGTCGTGCTATCAGTGTCATGTCATGAAACACACATCTATTATTCGGATCTCACACAGAGCAGTGCTCCCCTGTGTTTGTTAGAGAACGTCCCCCTGAAGCGGATCTCGTAGAGCTGCTTCTGAGGTCATTTTGAAGTGAACTCTGATCCATACCAGGATGGGGCAGCGCTTTCTCACCTGCCCTGACACAGAGTGTAATGGTCTTCGCATGATACGCAAAGTGATAGCTTTAAGTCTTGGAGCTGGGAGTTTATCCAAATTAAGTGCAGTAATTAAGTGTGATGGTGGCGGCGGGGGTGGCTGGGTTTTGTGTAGTCATCATAAACTCGCTACCCTAAAGAACCCCTGTCTAATTAAAGAATCGCAGCGGTGCCAGCAGTTCTTTGCTCTGACCTCGACGCATTTCCGTGTGTACCCTCGTCTCGCCGCGTACGCGCGCAGCTCGCGATCAAGGAAGCGTACGAGAAGGGGCTGTTGGGGCACAACGCGTGCGGCTCGGGCTTCGACTTCGACGTGTTCGTGCACCGCGGGGCCGGCGCGTACATTTGCGGCGAGGAGACGGCACTGATCGAGAGCCTGGAGGGCAAGCAGGGCAAGCCGCGTCTCAAGCCTCCCTTCCCCGCCGACGTCGGTGAGCGTTTTAGAGAGTTTATCCGGCCACTGCTATGTAATTGTCCCCGTGGTGATAAGCCACTATGTTGAGCTGCTATCATTTGTACGCCAGGTGGCTTCTGAAAAGTGGCCTTAATCTGCGAAGAGAAAAAATAGTTTCGTTTATTTGTATTTTTTGAAAGTGATTTGTTTACCTTTCCTCTACCTTGCACTTCTATCGTGCTTTTTGTGTTGTTGTTGTAACGTTCTGACCCCGTGCCCCGACTGGACGTCTGTGAAAATGAGCTTTATAGCTCATCGGATTCCTCCACTACAACTAAGTATTCTGATTATGATTGAGCTCCCGTCAAGCCCATGTGCGAGCCCCTTTGCGAGAGCCCCTGGCTGGGCCGTGCAGGAGAGCGGGAGGCGTGGGCGACGCTGCGCGACGTTCAGCGTGGATTTATGTAACGCCCCGCCACGGCCGCATCTTGAGACGGACGCTGCGCGGAAAAAGGTGTTTGACACGTGCGCCGGCACGCGGCTGCGGTTCTGCCCGTCAGGCGTGTTTGGCTGTCCCACGACGGTTGCTAACGTGGAGACGGTCGCCGTGGCGCCCACCATCTGCCGTCGCGGCGGGGAGTGGTTCGCCGGGTTCGGACGCGAGCGAAACTCCGGGACGAAGCTGTTCAACATCTCGGGCCACGTCAACCACCCGTGCACGGTGGAGGAGGAGATGTCCATCCCGCTGAAGGAGCTCGTCGAGAGACATGCCGGTGCGTCTGTGTGTGTGGACGTGTGTGGTGAGCAGGGAGCGGTGGTTGCAGTGTTTAGCGCCACTGCGCTACGAATCTGGCGACCTGAGTCCGATTCCCGCTCGCGGCCAACACCAGTGACGATTATCTGAACTGGTCCTGGTGTGTCTCCCCTAAGTCGACTCTGGCTTAAAATGATTACCTGGTGCGGTGTGAAAACATTGCTACTCGAGAAACAAAGGCGGCCAGGCGTGGTGCTGGCCACCCACCCCCTCATGTGCTGTGGTGGCCTTTGCAGGTGCTCGCTAACAGCACTTGCCACAAAAGTATGTAAAGACTATACAGGGGATCTTTGTCTTTTTTTTGGTGAGCGGTAGTGTATTGGTTAACGTACTACATTACAAATCTAAATTCTATCTCTGTTCACAGTCAACGTCTTGGGCTTACCCAACGTAGACTCAGCCTTAATTGAGTACCTGGTACGGTGTGTAAACATCTGCCCTGAGAAAATAAACCTGGCCACATCGCCCAGCTGTGTGTGCCATGTTGGGTTTCTAATAGGCACCCGCTAACAACAACTGCCCCAGCGGGTCTGTCTGTAAGGCTGGCCTTGACACTGGACTCAACTTACGGCTGGAGGGGGCGGGGGGTGGGCCCCAAGGCTGGCCCTCGTTGGTTCTGGCCTTGAATCTAAGACTGCCCTGAATCAGGAAAATTTATGGGACTAGTGAGGGCGGAGAATCATTACACACTCACAAAGCTACTCCCCCGCTCCATGCCTCCACAATGTAAAACACGGGATAGATTTCTAGATCAAATTGTGACCTTGAATCTTGGAAATTAATCAAATCATGTGGGGATTGGGCAGGGATGATGGGGAGATGGGGGGCTGTGGAATGTTTATTCCGCGGGGCACCGCGGTGACGAGACGTTAACTCCCTCGTCTGGTATGGAGAAGGCCCTGGGTTCGATCCTGACCCTGACGCGTGCTGTATATTTGGAACTTGAATGTTTTCTCCCTGCGGTCGCGTGGATTTCTCTCCAGCTCCTCCGGTTTTTTGCCTCCACATTTAGAATCGGCATCACACGTTTAGATTATTTGGCTGCTATAAATTACCATACGATAAGCCACTTCGTGTAGCTATCATTTGTGATAGCCAAATTGCTTCTGATAAATATCTAAATATCTCAGTGAGCCTGACCTGGTAAATAAAAAAAAGTTGTTTCGTTTTTACCACTGGCTCAGGGCGAACAATGGATATGAGCAACCTCTACCCATGAATCGTTACACAACTGACAGCCCTCCCTCCCCATTGCCCCCCTCCCACCATCGTGTCTCTGTGGTGGTAGGCGGGGTGCGTGGCGGCTGGGACAATCTGTTGTGCATCATCCCGGGGGGCTCGTCCACGCCGCTCATCCCTCGTGCCGTGTGCGACGAGGTCCTCATGGACTTCGACGCTCTCGTCGCAGCGCAGACCGGCCTCGGCACGGCCGCTCTCATCGTCATGGACAAGTCGGTACGTCTGTGGTGGTGACGGTGGTGGTGGTGGTGATGACGATGATGGTATTAATGCTGCTCGTGATGATTGTAATGACGGCAATGATGGTGATGACAATGATGATGAAATGGCTTGTTTACTTTGGGGTCTTCACCCACGATACATTGACCACTTCTGCATTTAATTTGGCTTAATTCCACCTTCAGAGAAGCAAAGCTGTCGAGGTTTGTGTGTCATCCGATGACTTTCTGTCCTGTGGCAGGGTGGTTAGAGAGTGCTTAGCCCCCCTACTGTGCGGACCAGAAGTTAGTTGAAGGGATCTCGGGAGGTAGCTCTATGATACCCTCTTCCGTGCGCTATTCTCATGAAAGGTTTCCTCCGTTCGGCTCGGCGAGCGATGCAAATTTATTTTCTCGTCTCTCAACGCGACGCCGTTGGCACAGTCGTCAGGACACGGCTGGGGTGGGTGGGGGGGAAGGCGACGGAGCGCCAAGTTCTGTGGCTCAGGTGGCCGCGCGTTGTTGCTGGGTTCACAGACGGACGTCGTCAAGGCTATCGCTCGCCTCATGGAGTTCTACAAACACGAGAGCTGTGGGCAGTGCACACCTTGCCGGGAAGGCAAGTGCACGCGCGCCCGCACACGCACGCGCCTGCCCGACAACCGCCATTCGCCACTAAGTGCCGGTGATGTTGCCACGGCACTTGTGCCAGGCTCTGTGCACTTTAAGGCCACATGAAGTGTCGAATGCCCGCTGGCAGGAGGTCACGGCACAGGCCCAGGTGCCATGGGTCGACTGACTGAGATGACTGGTTGATGCACCACCTGTGTCCCCTATTGTGCGAACTTGCTGTATTTTAGCCGCCCAGCCGCATGCACGTTGCGCACACCCACATGGGCACACACGCAGAGGTACACTCGTACGCCAGAGCACGCACAACTTGGTCCGATTCTTAAGCCTGCTGGTGGGTACGATGAAGACCGTGGAATTGTTGAGGACGTTTACAGGAATGATGATGACGATGATGGTGGTGGTGGTGGGGACCACACAGGCACGGGCTGGATGAACACGATGATGTGGCGCCTGGTGGATGGCAATGCGCGGGCCGAGGAGATTGACATGCTGTGGGAGATCAGCAAGCAGATCGAGGGACACACCATCTGCGCGCTGGGCGATGGAGCAGCCTGGCCGTTCAGGTGATCTCTCGCTCCTTCGTTACATGCCTTTTTTTTCTTATTTCTCCCCACTACTTTTCATTTTCCAAATGTGCTGTTTGCCTGCTCGGTGTTTCTGTCACTATATGAGTGACCACCTCCTCACACTCCCCCTCGCCCCCCCTACCGGCTGGCGTTGATTATGAGGTTCTGTCTGCAGCTGGCGCGTGACTCGTTCGCCTCTCCCCCTCTTCCCTCCCACGCCGCTCTTCCTCAGGGCCTCATCCGTCACTTCCGCCCGGTGCTTGAAACGCGCATCCAGCGCTACCAGGAGGCCGCCGTGCGGAAGGCAGCGTCATCGTCATAACCTCGTCACTGCCACCGCCCTGTTCCCCCTGCACCCCCCATCTCCCCCCCCACCTGGCATGGCAGTCCATCAGCCAGCGGTGGGAGGGGAGGGAGTGGAGAGTTGGGGAGAGGGAGGGAGGGTGGTGGCGCCCGCTTCCAAATTACGGAAAAGCAGAACACCACGCACGAACGCACACGCGCATGCACACGTACGTTGACCCAAATATGCACGATTCCAGGCCCTGGTGGGGAGAACGTGACAGTCGTGTACAGTGGAAAGAGAGAGAGTGACGCCAACGCTTTAGGTTTGCTTTCGCGGATTCTCTCCCGTGCGTGTTTATCCTCTGCTCGTCGACAGTTGCCCCCGCGGTGTGTGTGCGTGTGTCGCGTAAGTAGAGCCGCTAGGGGCACCTTTAATTTCGTGTTCGTTTGGTTTGGGTTTGTTATTGCGGAACGCGCGCCCGGCACAGCTCGGCATGCACGTGCTCCCTGGACGGTAGCGATCGTCCGATTCCATCAGAGTGCCAAGCCGCGACGTAACCCCAACCCGGGTCCAGTCTGCGGTGCCGGGGGCGGTGTCAGCCCCAGGCTACTTTAACTCAGCTCCCTCCACTGCAGCCACTTCACGCCCTGCGGTCGCGTCTGATAAAGAAGTCGCAACCCAAAAAAACAAATGGTTCTTATCTTGTGGACAAAGAGGCCTTTCAGCTGTTGGCAAGCCGTGCGTGGCTTGATCCACCTCGTTCTGTCCGACACCCGAGTTTGGTGGGGGGGGTTGTTTGGGGTGATTTATGCCCCCCAAATAGGGGGCCCTGTTCATCCCCTGAGTGATCGTGCAACCTGCTCCTTGGTGACGTGGGGGGGGGGGGGGGTGCTTTGTCCGCACGTGGTGATGTTCATCCTTTGGTTATTGACAGCTCTGGACCCTGAGTGCAATAATAAAACGGCGCTTACACACCGGCCCCCTACGCGCGCTGCTCATCCTCTTGGTTTTAGGAAGTTGGTGACCTCGCTCGAAAAAATAAGTCGTTTGTTCCTCGGCAACTTTCTGCTGTTTTGCTCGAAGCAGCTGATGTGTGATCCAGATGCGGGGGAGCGCTTGCTGTTTCAACTGGAGATTCGTCGAATCCTGCGAGTTATTTTTACCTTCTGAAATTGACGATCGGGCAGGTGGGAAGAGGGCTACCCCACGCGGTTGTCTCGCTCTGCAAGGGATCCAAAGGGTTTTTTCTTTTTTATCTCCTGGCGTGGCGCCTACGGCATCATCGGCATAACTTTCTGCTGTGACCAGCCATACGCCCGTTTGTCTCATGCCGAAATCCAATGGAATCGTAGTTTACCCTCCCGCCGAATAGAGCGAATGGCAGGTCTTTAAAAAAAATCACATAAATTAGACTTCCCTGCAGTACTGTACGTACAGTGTTTACGGCTGGGTGTCTGCTGTGGATCTGGCCACTCGGAGCGCCCCCTCCCCCCGACCATCGGGACTGCAGAACCTGAAATCGAGCACAAGTGGTCAAGTTCTTGGGTGTTTGGCCATTCTTCACTCGGGTCAGTACATGTTGGTGAAGGGAGGAGCACATGTTGATGTCTCGCCTCGCTGGTACATTCATTTATATAGCGCCCTGCTCGGCACCCTGCACAGGGCGCTTTATGCATCCCCCTATCCCAGGGGACGGCAACCAAAATAACAAGCGCAATTTGTATTCGATTTCGGTGTATGAATTTTTAAAAAAATTCAATGCATGTGAATACGGGGGACGGTCCTTGATTAATCACGTGACAGCAATCGTTACGGAGCCGCACGCTGCCAACCCCCTGGCCTATCCATTATAACGCCTCGTATCTTCAAGGTGACGAAGCCTCCTGGCCACGTCCGAGGGGGCGGAGGCCCCTTTGAAGAAGCTGTCGCCACCTCTGCAGTCGTCGTCATCACAACACGGTCGCGCAAATCGGGATTCGGATCTGTACGAGAGCAACAGGAAAAAAAAGTGGAACAAACAGAAAAAACAAACGAATGTGGGAAGCTGGCCACGTTCAAGAGGCACGTCCATGCCGTGGCTGGGTGGCATGGATTCGTTTTTGTTCTCTGACCACCAAGTTTAAACGGCTCCATTGACCGCAGGCCTGTGGCTGAGATCCGATCGCCCAGCAGCACTGCCCGACGGAGAACATGTGCTATCACGGCGGTAGCAGCAGCAGCAGTCACAGCAGCGATAGTCCGAGGTTGTTGGTGGAGTTGTATGGGAGATGGGGGGGGTGGCGGCATAGGGTTGAGGGAACACAATGCTGTGGGGGGAGGGCGGGGTTGTGGTGGAGGGAGGCGGGGTGGTGGGAGTTGGTGTGTGGGGGGGTGGTCGGCGTTTGTGTAACTGTCCGCACGTGTTCGAGCGTGGTGCGTTGATTTTCCACGTGATTGCGTCTTGTGGCACATGCGCTCGAGTTGGCCTTTGAGACAGTTCTGTGATGATTCCACCCTCCACGGTTGTGTGGGTGCCACGGTGACGAGATGCTATCTTCCCCGACTGGTATACAGAATGCCGTGGGTTGGATCCCGACCCAGACGCCTGTATATTTGCAGTTTGCGTGTGGCTCTCCATGTGATCGCGTGGATTTTTCTCCGGGTCTTCCGCTTTTTTTCTCCTCCACATTTAAAATCAACATCACGCGTTTAGCGGATTTGGCTGCTGTAAATTTCCACTTGATAAGCCGCTTCGTTGAGCTATCATTTGTGGCCAGGTCGCTTCTGAAAAAACAGTTGTATAGCTCGGGGTGGACCTTACCTGGTAAAATCTAAATATGTTTAGTTTGATGTAAACTGGCACTCGCCACTGTCGACACGGCCGCTGTCACCGCCAGTAACAATCAATTTAACCTTCCTCACCACCACCTTTATGGTCAGTCATTACACCATAATTGCCACAACAAAAACTTTCCATCACCACGACAAAACGCGGAATCACGAATGATCGCGACTCTTGGGGATCGTCACCGCAATCACTGTCATTGTTTTTCGCCACCAACGCTGCCCCTTTCGCTGCCGTGACAGTTGCCACCACGATCACCGGCACCACCACCACGGTCACTACACTCGGCACCACCCCATCGCCAAGCGGTGGTGCCACGTTCGCCGCTTTTTGTCGCAGAGCTTCACGGTTCGATCCAAGCGGCCGCCCTGATTCAATACTGCGGCCCATGAGGCATACGCGCCGTCTCCTCCACGGTACGTTCAGCGTGCCCGTGGCGTCACGGTACTTGAAGTATGCCTTGTGGCGTCATTTGCAAATGAGGGATGCCGTTGTGTGGCTGCGTCATTGTCCACATTTGAAAGATGAAAAATCGGCATTATTCGATTGGAATCTACTTGGAAAACCACTGTTGTCCTTTCCCCGCACCTATTAGCTACGTACGGTGTGAAAGAAGTTCAACATACATTGCCCCCCCCCCCACCCTTTACTGCGAAATATTGACAGGACCCTCCTGAAAAAGAGTCCTGAGACTGCTGCTGTGTAACTAAGCGTGATACTAAATACACCAACCATCACAGCCACTCCGATCACGATTGGCACCACCACCACCACAGCCTTTCGTACCATAATCTCGACACCACAAACTACCCCCACCACCCAACCACCAAAGACAACGATCCCCGTGTAGCCTTAACAGACTGTTGGGGCAAGTGCTGTTAGCGAGTGGCACATGAAGGCCGAAACGGCACACGAGGGGGTGGGTAGCTAGCACCGCGCCCGACCGCCTTTGTCTCCCTAAGTGACGGTGTTTACACATCTCACCAGGTTCCTATTTTAGGCCGAGTCTACCTAGGAGAAGATGCCCAGCATCGGTTCAGACAATCGTCACCACAAACACCACCTCAATGACGAAGCATCGCGGTCTGCCACCACCACCACCGCCAACCTCGGCACCCTCCTCCCATCGACCCGTCCCCAAGAGGCCCTAGCTCACGTAGGATGTTTGTTACATAAAAAATCGAGGGCACGTGCATCCTGGAAACAACATTTCCGCGAATTGTGGCGCACGCACGCACACGCGCGCGCCCGCGCGCACAGCACACACGTGGCCGCGCGCCTGCGCCACGCACGACACGTGCACGCGCGCGCACGAAGCTCGCTCCCAGTCGAAGATGGGGTCCTCGTTCAGATGAAGGCCAACCCCCACCCACCACCCAACTCGTCCGCTCCCCCCACTCATCCCCCAACACCACCGCCAACCACCTCGCTTCCACCCCCCATCATCACAACCCCATTCTCGCCTATTGCGGATACGCCGTCCTCAGGGTCATCATTCGTGTCATCTTCATCACGATCGTCATCATCATGGTTCGTGTTACTATTGGCCGGCGTCATCTGTGCCATCATCATAATCACCGTCGTCATTACTGTCCTAATGTGCCATTAGCATCAGTGGCAATGTGTCGTGATTCATACCAGCTTCCGTGCCATCGCCATCCGTTTAATAATAAACAGCAGCATCACGGTATCGTCGTTATCATCACGTGTCATTGCCATAATATTAATTATCCATTAACACGTCAGCATCATTATTACCGTAATCGCCTGCACCATAATTACCACACATTTGTCATTCATATCACCTTCATCCCCCGACTCCACCGTAATCCGAACGGATGAGTGAAACCCATCACACTTCCCCCCTTCACCATAATCATCATCAGCCACGATCAATCCACTGCCGGATGAAGGCCTGCGATGGCATCAGTCCACCCCACGAGCTGATCTCTTCGCTCTATCTCCACACTCGACCACCGGCTACCATCCCTTCTCACAGACACACGCCTTCGTTGTGAAAGGTCCAACGCAGAAGATGCCTGGGGTTTGATCTCCCACGAAGTTGCTCACGGTCCACCCTAAACCGTATCCACTGCACAAACCACGGCGGCAGTGGATGCGTCGTGGTGCGACTGTGCTCATCCAGAACAGAGGCCGTACGACGTGGAACGACGCAATGCCCCGATCCACAAATACGAAGGAGACATCGCAGCGATGATGATGATCCACTACGACCACTCCGCTTGCTCCTGACGCGGTGATATCTGAGCTTGACCACCTCAATGTGACATCGCAGTTGTTGATGTGCATCTACATCAGCATCAGACGTGCGATAGAAGAAGAAGATCCCTTCTATCGACGTGTCCTGCCCACGTGCACCTTCCCTAACAGGCTAGAACGATGCCATTGACCTGAAACATGTTCTCAAACACACGTGTTCATTTTTAACATGTAGGCTTTCGCGACCAATATTATCCATAATACATAATAGAGGGGTTTTTGGGTTATATTGGTCTTGAAAGCCTACGTGTTAAATTACCCATAATACGTGTTTTTTTGGAGGGGGGGGGGGGGGGTTAGATCGCGTAAATATAAATGTGTCGTTAATCCCGGCGTGCTGCACTAGTAAGAAACTTGCATGAATTGTCTACGGGTGGTGGCGGGTTTAACGACACATTATATATATTTAAAAAACCTCTTCTGCACACGTGCGCCTATTTCTGCGTCTCGGTTGTGACCCCAGGCAGCGTGCAGTCGTCTCGCCTCCCGCTTGGCGCGTCTCTCATCTTCCGTCCCGACCATTGTTGGGTTAACGAGCGTGCCCCTGAAGCCATCTGTCGCGACAGCCAGCGTCGCACCGAAGGCGGAATTTTTTTGTGCTGCGCGTTACTTTTTACCATCGATTTGAGATTTCCAAAAGCACTCAAAACCCCCGCTGGCATCGGCTTCGTTAGCTCGTCGTTTTACAGTCCCGTCAGCTTTTCAACAGCTGTCCACCTACAGGTACAAATAACTAAAACAACAGCAACAACAACACATTCGTCAATAGCACGTGCAGCGAAGAAGGACCATTGCCCGAAACGTCGCCTATACAATTCGGTTTACTTTTCGAAGGGCCACAGTGTTATTGACGAATATGTTGAAATTTCTGTTATTTGTGCGCTCACAGGCAACGTGGTATCACCCAAATAATGTTTTCTCGGTGCAAAGACAAAGACCCCTCGTATACCCTTTAATAGACTTGGGCCAAGTGCTGTTAGCGAGCACCTATGAAGGCCGGAACGACACACGAGGGAGTGGGTGGCTAGCGCCACGCCCGGCCGCCTTTGTCTCCCCAGTGGCGATGTTTACACACCACTCCAGGTACTCATTTGAGGCTGAGTCGACCTAGGAGAGGCCCAGGACCGGTTCAGATAATCGTCATCGGTGTTGGCCGTGAGCGGGAATCGAACTCGGGTGGCCGGGTTCGAAGCGCAGCGCGCTAACCGCTACACGACCGCTCCCCACACACACACGGCACGGAGACACACACGCACGGACTCACGTGCACATTCTGCTGAATCGTATTTCGCGAAACGAAACTCACGCGGAGTTCACTGCCGCCAAGCGGGCCGAGGTGCTCGCGCCACGGTGATTCATGGAATCGGCCAGACCCGTGGCGTCTGGCTTTACGATGTTGCGCACGTCTCGTTATTTATTTATTTATTTTAATTGTTGTTATTGCTGCTGCCACGACGTTGCTATCAATGTGGAATGACGGTCGCCTTAATCATCGCTTGTTGTCGTTGTTTGCCCCACTATCTCGCCGTGACGTGGGTGAGTGATTAACAACTCGGGGAGTCAGAGCAGCAGCAACAGCAGGAGCAGGGGACACGTACAGCAGTGCTCTGTGTGAGCCCCCCCCCCCCCCCAGCTCCTGCAGGAACACACGACTCATTCACTCGCGACCGCCACTCGTGAGATCGACGATGAGCCTCCTCGCCACGCGGGCATATGTCAACACGTGCCACCCCCACCCACCTTTCTACTCACAAGGAGTGGACAGTCTCTAAGGGTCCGTTTGTCAATCCATTGCTGGATGAAGAATCCCCCCCCCCAATCTCCGTGTAGGTCATACGGAACGGAATGGGGGGGGGGGCATAATTAGAGTATGTCGCTGCTCTAAATGTCCACGTGATTCTAAGCTGCTTCGTTGGGGCTATCATTTGTGGCCAGGTCGCTTCTGAAATGGATCTTGAAAGAATATAAAAAAATATTAATTACTTTGGTCATCTTAATGATTTTATGATGACGACGACTAGAGAATGGTGCCGATGAGCTGAATTGACCGCAGGCCGATATCGAACTCGTTGTGTTTGGCAGCCGAGTGGCTCGGAGCTTTGCGTCGCACGTGGTGCGGCGAGGCGAGTTACTCGGTCCACCCGTCATGGCTGCCCTGTATTTGCACCACGCGGTATCGTCGAATCAACAACAACAAAAAACCCCGCGCCGTCAATGTTGTTGATCAAAGACTGCGTTTGTTATTATTGTTTCACCTTCAGGGTATTTCTCGGCATGAGCACGCAGTTCGCAACATTGTGTCCCGGCGTTCAGGTCTCGCTCAGCTTCCAGCAGCATCACTGGGATTTTACACCAGCGACTCACCCCCCCCCCCCCCTCGTGTGCCGTGCAGGCCTTCACAGGTGTTCGCTAACAGCACTTGCACCGAACGCTATGCTGAAGGCTATACGGGGAATCGGTGTGTGAGTGGTATGTACGTGTGTGTTTTGATTTATGAGTTAGAATTCTATTAAAACTAAATAAAACTATTTTATTTTACCAGCTAAGACCCACTGAGCTATACAGCGTTCTATTTTTTTTTAAAGCGACCTGGCCACAAATGATGGCTCATTGAAGCGCCTTTTCTGCCTCTTGTTGTGTGTGTGTGTTGGGGAGTTTAGCGGTGGGCCCGCGGTTAGCGCACTGCGCTGTGAACTGGGGCAACCCGAGTTCAATTGCCCGCCGCGCAAAACGTCGATTGATATCCGATCGATTATCGATATCTGATCGATATCTGATTCGAGTGACATCTGAACCGGGTCCTGCGTTCCCCATTCACCCACCTTGCACAGACCAGCGTGGTGAAGGACAGCTAATGAACGGCCTTGACCGACACGGCGTGGGAAGCCTTCATCCAGCAGTGGATTGACGCAGGGCTAAACACGCCGTGGTTGTCATCGGTTATAGACGCAGCAATCAAACCGCAGCAGCGTCACTGACGGGGGGGGGGGGGAGAGACATTGTTTGTGGCACGGGGCGAGCGTCAGTTACCGTGGAATGGTGAGTGAGAGGGGGTGAGTGAGTGCGTGCGTGGGTGAGTAAGTGGGTGATTGAGTTGTGCGGGTGGATGGTTGGCTGAGAGGCGTGTGAGTAATGAGTGCGTGAATAAGTGAGTGAGTGAGAGGGTGGATTATTGGAAGGGTGGATTAGTCGGTGGGGCGAGTGGTTGAAATGGGGGAGGGGTGTATAGGAAAGTGATCAGCTGGTGGGTCGGTGAGTGGGTGATCGAGGGAGGTGGGTGAGCATATGAGCCAGAGAGGGAGTGAGGCCCCGAGTGAGTGCGTGGGTGAGCGAATTGCAGTCGCTAAACGCGAGTCCGTGGGTCGTGTGCGTGGGTCGTGTGCGTGGGTCGTGTGCGTGGGTCGTGTGCGTGGGTCGTGTGCGTGGGTCGTGTGCGTGGGTCGTGTGCGTGGGTCGTGTGCGTGGGTCGTGTGCGTGGGTCGTGTGGCGTGGGTCGTGTGCGTGGGTCGTGTGCGTGGGTCGTGTGCGTGGGTCGTGTGCGTGGGTCGTGTGCGTGGGTCGTGTGCGTGGGTCGTGTGCGTGGGTCGTGTGCGTGGGTCGTGTGCGTGGGTCGTGTGCGTGGGTCGTGTGCGTGGGTCGTGTGCGTGGGTCGTGTGCGTGGGTCGTGTGCGTGGGTCGTGTGCGTGGGTCGTGTCCGTGGGTCGTGTGCGTGGGTCGTGTCCGTGGGTCGTGTGCGTGGGTCGTGTGCGTGGGTCGTGTGCGTGGGTCGTGTGCGTGGGGGTCGTGTGCGTGGGTCGTGTGCGTGGGTCGTGTGCGTGGGTCGTGTGCGTGGGTCGTGTGCGTGGGTCGTGTGCGTGGGTCGTGTGCGTGGGTCGTGTGCGTGGGTCGTGTGCGTGGTCGTGTGCGTGGGTCGTGTGCGTGGGTCTTTGATATGAACGCTGCATCCGCCAGTCATCTCAAGTCGGGCAACCCGTGGCACCCGCTGGGTCTGTTCCGTGACCTCCTGACGGCGAGAACTTTGACACTACACGTGGCCCAAAAAGTGCGCCTAACATGGCACAAGCGCCGCGGTGACATCACCGCCACTTCGTGGTTGTTGTTCTTGTGGGCGGGTGAGTGACTGGGTGAATGTCTGAGTGAGTGACTGGGTGAGTGAGTGACTGGGTGTCTGGCTGAGTGAGTGAGTGAGTGACTGAGTGACTGAGTGAGTGACTTGGTGTCTGGTTGAGTGAGTGACTGGTTGATTGACTGGATGAGTGAGTGTCTGGTTGAGTGAGTGACTGAGTGACTGGTTGAGTGAGTAGCTGGGTGACTGGTTGAGTGAGTGACTGGTTGAGTGAGTGACTGGGTGAGTGAGTGACTGGTTGAGTGACTGAGTGAGTGTCTGGTTGAGTGAGTGTCTGGTTGAGTGACTGGATGGGTGATTATGAGTCCACCCATTCAATAAGCACCCTTAACTCTGGCCCCCCCCCCCCCCCCCCACTTCTCGTGCCCCCCCCTTCCCCCGCTGCCCGCCCCCCGCCTCAGGCACCCACTCCTCACCACCTCCTGCCGAGCGAAATTCGAGTCATGGGGCCCCCAGACCCCCGACTCCCCGTGCGTGCCCCCCCCCCCTCTCGCCTCATTACTCCCACGGGACCCCCGCGCCGAGGAAGGGGCGCGAGGAGGGGGGAGGGGGATATTTAATCGGATGAAAACAAAAAAACAAACCTAACACGTGCACACACGTTTCACTAAATTCTGTCATCCATTAACACACAACGCTCACCCCCATCTCGACCCCCATCACGACCCCCATCTCTACCCCTTTATACCCCCCTGTACCCTGAGCCTACCCCACGTGTGCCCCTTTGTATACCCCCCTCTTTTACAGCGTTTTGCCTTTCCACATATCCCTCTGCACCTTTGCATACCCGAAAAACTCCTTCTCAATCGCCTCTTCCCCCTTCGCCTCTCTCCTGTAATACGAGCGCAGCCATAGGCCCCCCGCCCTACCCCCCTCTGCCCCCCCCCTTTCCCTGCCCCCCTGACCCCACCAGCTTCTACCCCCCCACCTTCACCACCACCACAGCCCCCCCCCCACCTTCACCACCACCACAGCCCCCCACCCTCACCCCGTGTTTCCTTTGGCTGCCTCCGCGTCTCTTTGACCCGCGGGGGATGAGACGTGACCGCCCCCCCCCCACTCCACCCCTCACCCCCACCCCTCACCCCCACCCCTCACCCCCCACCCCTCACAAAACCCCTCGGAGTCGACTCGATGGGGGGTCTTGGCTCGTCTGTGCCGAATCAACAACAACAGCAGCAGCAACAGCAGTGCCCCCTATCTTTTCTCGCGCGCTCTGTCTCGTCGGGGTCACGTGGAAGGCGCTCGAGTCCAAGGTCAAGAGGTCACCACGGACAACGCCCTCGATTCCACCACTGCACCTCGCCATCTCTCCCTTCCTTCTCACGGATCCATCGGCTGTAAATAGAAATCATCGCTTAGATGAGAGATATAGAGCAACTTTGTGAGTGTCGTTTTAGTTGTAAGTACGTCGCTTTGAGATACTTCAATATGAAAGGCGCTTTATAATCGAGAGATTGTTATTGTACATAATACAGGTTTTGTTGGGTTAGATCGCGTAAACATATATAAATGTGTCGTTAAACCCGCCACCACCCGACACAGCCAATTAGTAAGGGTTGTCACGTGTACAGAACGTGGCCAATTCGTTACTAGTACAGCACGCCGGTAGTGTGTTGGAGAGCCAAGCCACAAGATTTACAATCTCAGGACATTATAATAATTATTATTATAGTCGACACCTTGTGACCCCCAAGATCTGCTGGGTCAGTCTCACCCCCTCCTCACGGAGTCTGACACTCAGCGGGTAGGGGACGGGAGCCCCCTAAATAACCCCCCCCCCCCCTTCCACCTCTCTCTCCGTTCACTGGGACGTTTGTTAGGCATGGCGGTGATGCTGGTGATGATGATGATGCCTAAATGATGACGATGCTTCACTGGTAACAATGGTGATGATGCTCCCCCCCCTGCCCCCCTCGCCTCCCCATCTCGTCTCCCTGCATCTCCCCACCTGTTCCCCAACGACGACGCCGCTGTTGTTCCGCTTGTTTTTCACGGAAATCGAGACCCAGAATTTCCCACGCCTACGCCGGACAAATTGATGTTTTTTTTATTTTTCCCGTGGACATTTTAAGAGCGACCCTGGCATTATTAGCGAGCTCCTATTGTTATCCCCCCCCCCCACCAGCCCCCCCTCCCCCCCACGTCGTCTCTGTACAGGTGTCGACGGAAACCGACAGGACCGCTCTGACGTCATCAGGAAACCGTGGAGATGTCGGCAAAGTCCGGAGAGTGATGAGGGGGGGGGGGGCGTCAAACCCCCCGCCCCCCTCCACCCCCTCGTCCCAACCAAGCTACCTGCTACCCATGGGGAGCGGGGGGGGGGGGTCGAGAGGTCGCCGGAGGGTCGAGGGAGCCATCATCTTTAGGAGCGCTCGGGTTTACGATGGTTTGGAAAGAGGATGGAGATGACCATTATGGGCCATTGTGTCTCGGGATCGTTCGCCGCGTCAACACTCGCAAGCTGTTGCCTCAATCCTTGCACCCCCCTCGCGCCCCCCCCCCCTAACAAACAAAAGACAAAGGTCACCCGTATAGCCTACGCATACTTCGGGGGGTGGGGGCAAGTGCTGATAACGAGCACCACCGATTTAAGGCCCGGAAACGGCCCACAACTCTTGATCGATCTGAATCACAAGCGGGGTGGTGTGGTCGTCACCACGCCCGGGGCGGGGTTGTTGGTGCACCGGTTCAGATAATCGCCGCAGCCGACGCAAGCCGCCGGCTGGAATCTAACTCTGAGCGCCGCGTTCGTCGCAGAGAATGCGCCAACCACAGCGCCACCGCTCCCCGCCAACTAACACCACCCCCACCCACCCGATCCCCTCGTTCCCCTCGTCTTACATCGCCCTCCTCGATCCAACAAGCCGGCCTCCATAAGAGGTCACAGCTGTGAGAGTGCTCAGATTTCTCGAACGGGTGGGCGGGGAGGGGAGGGGGGCTGGGGAGGGGAGGGGGGGTGCGAGGGGAGGGGGTGCGAGGGGAGGGGGCGGGCAGAGTAATGGGGATGGAGTCGTGCTGGTGGACGTGGTAGTGGCTATTAATCTTTACGACTTGTAAAAGGGACTCAACCCACATAACTTGCAGGAACTAATACATTTGAGATATTCCACAAAGCGCCTTAAGATCTTCTGATCTCCAACTGCTCAGCACCTTGCCACTTGAAATCAGGGCAATCCGAGTCGGTAGATATAATACTGGTAGGAACCTCCTGGTTACACCAGCCCACAGGGGATTATTGTGTCCGTCCGTCCGTCGTGCATCCAAACATGGGAGGGGTGGGGCTGGGTGGAGAGGGGAGGGTGGGGAGGGGCTGGGTGGGGAGGGTGGGGAGGGGCTGGGAGGGTGGGAGGGGCTGGGTGGGGAGGGTGGGGCTGGGTGGGGGGTGGGAGGGGTGGGGCTGGGTGGGGAGCGGCTGGTCACCCCGTGGTGCCCATATAAAACTCAACGTTTAACCTACTCACGCCGGCTTGCGCCCGCCCTCACAGTCGGGCATATTTGCGGAATACACCACGCCGCCGTTGACCCTGGCCATTGACCGAGCAACCCAACGTTCCTACCAGCTCCCTCCGCAGGAATGTGTTTTAATTCCGCTTTGAGAACCCATCTCTTTAAAACTGTCTTCTCCAACTTTAGTTTGGTCGGTTGCCCCTGGTTCGGTTTTTGTTTCCTGCTTTTCATGCGTTGGCGCATTGGGATGCTAGGATGGAATGCGCACTATAAGTTTTAATTTTTTATTATTATTACCCGTCTATGATTCATCGCACAGGCGGCTCCATGGATTGTTCATAATAAAGGTTGCTGGGTTAGATCGCGCAAGTATAAATGTGTCGTAACCCTCCACCACCCAGCATCATCGGGCGATTTTCCAGAATAGTGAAGCAATCCACCTGCTTCCGGTCTTAAATCGAGCAAGATGATGTCAACACTGAACCCAATCGATGGATTGTCACAAATTCCCGATCGCGATTCGATTCAAGATTCGATTAATTGCGTTGCCTCGTCCGCGGTGTCTGCAGCGTTAGGCCCTCTTTGTCTTATGGGTCGTTTGCATAATCATTTGCACATCCGTTATAGCAATCATTAGTTCTCAGATACACCGATATGCCACATGCACGCAAGCAAGCATGCACTGTGACGTTGCAATCGCTATTAATCGATCAATCCACGATTGATTATCTGCCTCGCGGCTATGAGTGTTGTGATAGTGGTGCAATGTGGTGATAGCGCAGGTGGTGACATTGGTTGTGGTAGTGATGGTGGAGTCGCGGTGGCTGTGATGGCAGTGATGGTGATGATAGTGGTGATGGCTGCGATGGTAGTGGTGATGTGAATGATGGTAGTGGTGAAACGTGGACCCCTCTAATGGAACATCTGCGCCGGTTATAAACATTCAAGCTGGCCTGCCTGGGTTAAACCAGGCGGAATTGTGTGAAGAGCTCACATATCATTGAAAGATCTAGACACATTCCCATCAGTGAGCTCTTCCGGCGGGCAAGGCTGCGTTGGCTGGGTCATTGTAGCCCGCATGTCCAGCCACCGCATCCCCAAACAGCTTCTCTTTGGCCGGATAGAGGGGGTTTAAACGGGCACGACACGGGCTGGAAAAGAGATGGACTGATGCGGGACAAGGAGGACGTGGAGCTGAGTGGATTTGCAGAAGACTGGTACCAACGGTGTCAAGATCAGCCGCTATGGAGGATGATGCTCGTGAAAGACTCTACTGGTCAGTTGGAGGAAGTTGCCCTCCAATAACAACGGATGGCAGAGGAGCGACGCTCACAACAATGCACGATTCGCCGTGCGACTGAAATGTAGCAAGTTGGCACAGTAGGGGTCACAGGTGGTGCATGTGCCAGTCATCTCAGTCAGCCAACCCATGGCACCTTCGACACTTCACGTGGCCTCTAAGTGCACCTGGCCTGGCACAGGCCCCGTGGCGGCTGTTGCTGTTGATGGCGATGATGGTGGTGGTGGTGATAGTAGCGGTGGTGATGGAAGTGGTGATGGTGGTGATTGCCTCCAATCTGAATACGCTAGAGGATGTGATTGGGAGTCGGGGTGAGGGAAGTGGGGGGAGGTGGGGGAGGGGAACATCGGATCACCCAATACAATCAGCAGGCGGTGGAGGGGGTCATTCGGACAGCTGGCGAGACGAATTCCCGGGTCAATTAATGTCCATTTCCGAACGCGACGAGGGTGGAAATTGAATGACGGAGAGGGAGGGGAGGGAGGGAGGCGAGGTCGGGGTGGAGGAGTTGGCCGGGGGGGGGGGGGGCTCTGGCACGGCACGGGTTCGGCTCGGCGTGGATCGTTAACACTCAATTATGAATCGCTTATTGACCCATTCGATCGATGTCACCAGGCGATTCACGCGAACGCTCATCCGAACCGGCGAATCGATGTGCTAATTGATTAACAACATACTCAATGCATCGATCAATACATACTGCGTGGCCTGAAAATGGACTGATATATATGATGGGCACACTATGTGCTCTGAAGAAGGACTCAGTCACGAGGGAGACAAAGACGGTCGGGCGTGGTGCTGGCCACCCACCCCCTCGTGTACCGTGCCGGCCTTCATTGGTGCTCGCGAACAGCACTTGCCCTAAACGTCTGTTGAGGCTATACGGGGAGCTTTGTCTTTGAAATAAGCGGTAGCGCGCTGCGCAGCTAACCCACCGACCCGAGTTCGATTCTCGCTCACGGCCAACACCGGTGACGATTATCTGAACCGGTCCTGGGCATCGCCTAGGTCGACTCAGCCTCAAATGAGCACCTGGTACGGTGTGTAAACATCGTCACTAAGGAGACAAAGGCGGTCGGAAGTCGTGCTGGCTACCCACCCCCTCATGTACCGTGCCGGACTTCATAGGCACACGCTAACAGCACTTGCCCCTACAGTCTGTTAAGGTTACACGAGGGATCTTTGTTTTTTTTCTTGAGTGGAATGAGCCCGACAAGGGGACCAGACGATTTTTTTTTAAGTGCGTGCAAGTTAATTAAAGCGTGCGCGCTAATTAGTCACCAGGTAACCGGAAGCATTCACCGACTTCCTTAAAATTTATCTGCGTTTAACCCCTCCCTGCAGGCTTTACAATCTCGGTTTATTCGGTGAGATTTATTTACGCGCGTAACATCCTGGTTCAATGTCCGGAGTGAACCCCGGGGTATATCTAACTCGAGTTATGTTTCTATACAGCGCCGCGGCTCACTGCTCTCGACAACAAAGTTTAAAAGCGGTCACACACGTGCGGCAATTTAGATGACAAGGAGCGTACGAGGGTTTAGGAATGGGTGACCGAAACATCGGGCACGTTGAGGTCACGAAAGGGCAGAGGGAGGGACGGGAAGGAGTGGAGGGGCGATGGGAGTGTTTGTAAGATCAGAGCCACCGCTCTCAGCAACTCCGACGCAGTGAAATACCCCCCCGCCCCCCCGAGTGAAACTGACTGCGAACTCAGAGACCATGCCACTTAAGACGGAACTGTAGTATATGTGGTTGACCACTGATCCCGTAAATCACGAAGGGACACCAACTCGCCACGCGCTGCCGTGTAACATCGTAGATATTCGTGTCGGTGGAGTGGTGGGTGAATGAGTGTGCGTTTGTATGTGAAACTTCTTTCGCGCCGTACGTAGCCAACCGTGGATTGATCGCGTGGTTTGGATTGAGAGAGTGGGTGGGTGACGTGGGTGGATGGGTGACGTGGGTGGATGGGTGAGCGGGTGATTGGGTGAGCGGGTGGGTAGTGTAGCGGTTAGCGCGCTGCACTACGAACCCGGCGTCCAAAGTTCGATTCCCCTTCACGGCCAACACCGGTGACGATTATCAGAACCGGTCATTGGGCCTCCCCTAGGTCGACACAGCCTCAAATGAGTACCTGATTTAGTGTAAACATCGCCACTGGGGAGACAAAGGCGACCGGGCGTGGTGCTGGCTACCCCCCCCCCCCCCTTGTGTGCCGTGTCGGCCTTCGTATAGTCTGTTAAAGGCTCTATGGGGAGCTTTGTCTTTCGGATGGGTGGGTGAGTGGGTGAGTGGGTGAGTGGGTGAGTGGGTGGGTGGGTGGGTGAGTGGGTGAGTGGGTGGGTGAGTGGGTGGGTGAGTGGGTGGGTGAGTGGGTGGGTGAGTGGGTGGGTGAGTGGGTGAGTGGGTGAGTGGGTGGGTGGGTGAGTGGGTGAGTGAGTGAGTGAGTGGGTGAGTGAGTGAGTGAGTGGGTGAGTGGGTGAGTGGGTGAGTGGGTGAGTGGGTGAGTGCGTAGTTGAGCATGTGGATTAGTAAGTGGGTGGGCGGTTGAGTTGGTGAATGAGTGAATGTTTGGGGTTTATGTGTTTTCTTGGGGGGGCGGAGGATAGAGGGGGGCCGTGTCATCTCGTACGGGGGGAGGCACACCTCCCACCCTCGTGAGGGGGGGCGGGTTGCGAGGGGTGGTGGTGCTCACTCACCCCCGTCTCTCTGCCCCTATGTTGCTCGTTTTGGCTTCACGGTTTAACATTGCGACTATTATTATTTTTGTCTTTTCGCGGCGACAACAACAACAACAACAGCCAGATTGCGTGAAGCCGGAAATCCTCGGGAACCTGGCACGGAGGTGCAGGTGGAGCGGCGGGGGAGGGGCGGGGTAGGGGGGGGCACGAGGTGGGGGGGGGGGGGTTTAAGGGATGAGTTTAGCGAGCAGCGGTTCTTCTTCTTAGCCTGTGGTGCACACAAAACCCTGGGGGTGCGAGATGCCCTGTGTGGGGGTGCGAGACATGGCCAGATCAAACCCGATGTCGTTATTAATGTTATACATTTGTTAACGATTTAGAACCAAAGGGGTGCAAGGCTGCAGTAAAAGGTTAAGAACCACCGAGTTAGTGAATAATGGATATGGTCAGGATTAAGGGTTAGGGTTAAGCTGAAGGGTAATGAGTTAAAGATGGCATTGGCTATCGGGGCGTGTTCGGAGTTTGCAATGTGAGTGGGTGGGTTGAGTGGACGCTTTGGTAATCCGACGAGTGATTGTGTGGGTATGGTGAGTGAGTGAGTGGCTGGGTGGTTGATGGGTGTGGCGAGTGAGTTGACGATTTAAGATTTAGTGAGTGAATTAGGTGAGTGTGTAGATTGGTGATTTCGTTGAACAGGCGAGGTGAGTGAGTTGGTGAGTGAGTTGGTGAGTGAGTTGGTGAGTGAGTTGGTGAGTGAGTTGGTGAGTGAGCGGTCGGTACGGCGAGGTGAGTTGAGTGGATGCGGATTCTTGAAGGGTGAGTCAGTCCCTAGCCACGCAAGCCCCCACCCCCTCCCCTTCCCCCCTCCCTCCCCCCGACTCCCCCTCACGTCCCCCTCCCCACTGCCACGAGATTTGTCTTGGAATCCAGAACAATGCTCCCCCCACCACCATTCGCTGCCAGACCGCGGAGACTCAACGCGAGCGAGCGCATAGAACGGAGCGGGCTGAGTGGGCGAGTGGGCCGAGGGGTTCAAGTGAATGGTGAATCGAGGAATGTGTCTGCGAGTTCGATCAACGTCGGTGGCGATTATCCGAACCGGTCCTGGAGCCTCGCCTAGTTCGACTCAGCCTAAAATAAGTTCCTGGTGCGGTGTGTAAACATCGCCACTAAGGCGGTCGAGCGTGGTGCTGGCCACCCACCCCCTCGTGTGCCGTGCCGGCCTTCATAGGTGCTCGCTAACAGCACTTGCCCTAACAGTCTATTAAGGCTATACGGGGGAGCTTTGTCTTTGTAAATGAAGCTGTGAATGACAGTGGGGATACATTTGTGAATGACTTCGCGTGGGTAGATGAGTGAGCGGATGAATGAGTGAATGCGTGCTCGGAATAAACTTATGAAAGAGTATAGGATGGATGAATGGGTGCATGGGTATTTAAGTGAGCGAATTAATTATATTAATTAATTGGTTGATGAGTGGAGTGATAAAACGAGTTGATTCATTATTGAGTAAACCTGTCAATGGGTGCATCAATATGTGGATAAATTAATGTATGTACAATATGAGTGGGTGGATGAACGAGTGACTTAACGAGTGGATGAATGAGCGAATGCGCGTTTAAATTAATGGATGAATGAGTGGATTAATGAGTGAAATTGTGAGTGAATGGGTAGATGAGTGAATGAATGGGTAAATGAATGAGGGAATGGCTGGATGAATGAGCGAATGTGCGTATAAATAAATGGGTGAACGAATTAATGAAGGAGTAGAGTATGAGTGAGAGAATGAGTGGATGTGTGAGTGATGGTGTAAAGGAATGAGGGAATGGGTGAATGCATGAGCGAATGAGCGTATAAATGAATGCATGAATGAGTGAGTGGATGTTATGAGTGGATGAATGAGCGTGGGCCCGTGAACACGATCTCCCTCGCGGGTCCAGAAGTCGACGGGGGTGCAGGTGAAACAGGAATCCAGTGTGTGTGTGTGCGTGCATGTACATATATGGGAGCGGTGGTGCAGTGGTTAGCGCGTTGTGCTACGAACCTTGCGACTGGAGTTCGACTCCCGCTCACGGCCAACACCGGTGACGGTCATCTGAACCGATCCTGGGCCTCCCCTAGGTCGACTCAGCCTCAAATGAGTACCTGGTGCGGTGTCTAAACATCGCCACTGGGGAGACAAAGGCGGTTGGGCGTGGTGCTGGCCACCCACCTCCTCGTGTGGCGTGCCAGGTCTGGATAGGAGCTCGCTCACAGCACTTGCCCCAAACAATTTGTGAAATGCTATACAGGGGAAACTTTTATTTGTATATACAGTGCTACACGTGCATATCGTTTTATATATATGGTTATTAAAATATGTATAGCGACAGGATGAAGATTCGATTTAAAATAATTAAACGGTTAGAGAGAGAGAAGCGGGTGAGAGAGGGAAGAGAGGTCGAGGGGAAATCGAGACTTTGGGAGGGAGAGAGGGAGGGGAAGGAGGGAATTAAATAATCAAGCGCCCACCTAAACCATCAGTCAGGAGTAGCTCGCTCGCAGCTGCACCTCACCTGTGCAAACATCTCGAGGAGCGGAGTGGGAAGGAGTAGGAGAGGAGAGAGGGGGGGGGGGGGGTAAGTGTGGGTAGTGGGGGAGGGTGAGAGGGAGGGGGTGCGATGTGAGCCCCCCCCTCCCCTAGCCCTGCTGGGTCAAGGTGACGGGGGCTGTGAGTGGACCTCGGCTCACCTCCCAAGCGGCTCCACGTGGACTCGTTGCCAGCCACTGGTCACGGTGGGACGATGCCACGATCCAGCCAGGAAAGTCTGAGTATCGACGCTTCGTCAGCCGGGCACTGAGTAAGTGGTTCATTATTTTAATTTCCACCTCGCTCCGCATATTTGAATTATTATTATTATATATATGTACTTTATATACAAAGACACAGATCCCATGTTGTGGCCTTTAACGGACCTTTGGGGCAAGTTTTGTTCGCGAGCACCTATTAAGGCTGGCCCGGCACACGAGGGGGTGGGTGAGTAAAACCATCCCCGGCCGCCTTTGTCTCCCCAGTACGGATGTTTACACAACACTCCACTGAAGACTGAGTCGACCGAGGGAAAGCCCCGGACTGGTTCAGGTATTCATCACTGGCCTTGGCCGTGAGCGGGACTTGAACTCGGTTGGCCCGGTTCAGAGCGCAATGCGCTAACCACTACACTACCGCTCCCCAATAACAATAGACGCACACTTGTGTGTATACACACGCTCCCTCACATGTGTACACACACGCGCAGATGTGTGTACACACACGCTCCCACACATGTGTGTGTGTGTGTACACTCTCCGAACGAGGCTGCGTGGCTGATATGAACTTTCACAAGACCTATTCCCCCCCCCCCCTCCTGTACCCCCCCCCGCGCCACGCACCCCCACACCCCCACACCCCCCGTACCCCGCCCCCGTGAAAACTGATATTTAATTCCGAATTTCTGTTTTCATTCGAGGAAAGCGCTGATGATGTGATCCGCTTGAAGTCTTCTTGGCTGCAATAACATCGCCACCAGCACAATGCCCCTCATTTATCCGGGAATGCCTCGCCGAGTCTCAAGGCTTCGCTGCCGCGAGAGTCCTGCCCCGGCTCGCAGTTCAGAGGTCAACGCTTCCGTTCGATCTCCCGGCGCGGCAGACGACGGCTTAAACAATGGGGAGGGGCAAGTTTTGTTTAAAATCGCCCCGACCGTCCGCTGCGGGGTCCTACTCAGCGGTGTCAATGAGTGCGCGGCTACAAGTCGCTATCGGCAGGTAGTGTGTGGTCGGGTAAAGTGTGGGGACTTTTACTCACCAACTCACTCGCCTCGCCTACCCGACCGCTCGCTCACCAACTCACTCGCCAATTGGAATACAAAGGAATGCGGCTGTGGTGCTGGCCACCCACCCCCTCGTGTGCCGTGCCGGCCCTCATAGGCTGCCACTCGCTAACAGCACTTGCTCCTCTAGTTTGCTAAGGCTGTACGTGAGAGCTTTGTCGTTGTCGTGATGATGGAGGAGACGTGGGCGCGACTTCGCCCAAAGTCACACGGAAAGGAGGAGGAGGAGAAGAAGCATTAGCTCGGACCGCGTGGATCGAGCCCTGGGGGTAGGCGAGTGATGTTTGACTCCAGCACGTGGTGCTCGAGTCAAACGGAGTGGTGCCACGTGGTGCGTTCATGAGTGAGGGGGTGCCCGCGGAGTGGTGCCACGTGGGGCGGGTAGGTGGGAAATTTTGGGGGAGAGGTGGGGGGCAGAGGGAGCGGGGGGGGGCGAGAAGTGCTGAATGTAGAGATCATCATCAGCAGTAGCAGCAACATCAGCAGCAACATCATCAGCAGCTGTAACAATAGGGAGCATCATCACCACCATCTCCATAACAAAGTTGGAGTTAGGGCCATTGTTTAAACTAAGGTTACATAGGGTTAGAGTCCTAGTTGAAGCTAGTTTAATGTTGGTGTCATGGTTTAAGCCAGGGGTGAAGAACCCAAGCCTGCGAGATGGTAACTCTTTCGCCTGGTCTACAGGAGGCCGTGGGCTCCAACCCGACCCTGACGCCTGCTGTATATTTGGAGTTTGCGTGTCTTTCTCCCCGTGATCGCGTGGATTTTTTCCACGTTTAGAATCCACACGCGTTAAGACTATGTGGCGGCTATAAATGTCCACGTGAAAATCCACTTGGTTGAGCTGTCATTTGTGATAGCCAGGTCGCTCCTGAAAAAAGAGCTGCATAGCTCAGTGGACCTTACCCTTGAAAACAATAAAATAGTCGTAAAACAAATCTTGTATCATGTCGTTACACGCACTTGCCAGTCGGAACGTGGCCGTGTACCGGCTGTTAGTGAATCGCTTTGATCGCGGGTGTGTGTTGCCGTATTCACCAGGTAGAGCACGTCCAATAATCACCCATTGGGTTGTTGTACCTGTGCCAACGAGAGAACACGACCTGACCCACGGCACCTTGACTTCATTCAACACGTCCCTGCACCACGTGAATCCTTGCTAAGGTCGTGGAGGCGACCCACAAACTGCTGCCAGCATCTTCGCCGCACTAATCGGGTCCTGCAGGGGGGGGGGGGGGGGGAGCATACGCCCACCCTGGCTAACGCCACGCACGGGAGGAGCCTCTGATGGTGATGGAGAGGTGTCGTTCGTGTGTCGGCTCATTCGTAGCCGGCAAAATTAGTCCGAAAGTTCTCTTCGGGCACCTTCGTTAAATGGAATGTTGCCACGCTGCTGTTTTGACGATGTGTCAGTGTTAGAACCATTTGTTAGAGCCAAAGTTTACCGCACCTCCGATTAGCACGGTTGGCTACGTACGGTGCGAAAGAGGTTCAACATACATACAATGTTAGTGTTAGAATGATGGTTTTTAAGCAGTGGTTCTGGGGTGCGAGATGCCTTGTCTGGGGGTGCGAGACACGGCCAGACCTTGTTAGAAGGTAAATCATAGAAGCACAAATTAAGCACGGACACGGATGTCACAACTACTACTTTGTTTCATCAAACCCTATGTTATTATTAACATTATACTTTTGTTTTACTTTTGAGAGCCAAAGAGTTGCAAGGCTGCAGTAAAGGTTATAAGCACCATGGTTTAAGCAGTTAGGGGTCTTAGTTTAAGCTAATGTTGGTGTCCGGGTCACTGCATTCTATTGTTAGGGTTAAGGTTCATAGCGCTGTGATTATCATATTTAATGGCCTGCACGATGTTACAGTTACGCCTTAGAGAAAGCGACTCATTCATCAAGTTGACTCCATTCATTCCTCATCGCGATGCCATTCATTCCACAACCTCGCCGGGTCATTAACTCCGAGCGAAGGGCCTCCTGCGTCTTCCTGTTGGCCTGCACCCACCCGGAGTGAAACCCTAAACCCAGAACGTCCGCGGCTCGTAAATCCTCGTGCCTCGTGAAACACCGCACGCGTTTGCATGTTTTGGTAAGAATTATTATTTTATTTGAAACTGTGTTTTTGTGCGCGTGTCAAACGAATCGTAAAAGCCACACAGTTTTAGAATACACGATGCATTTTGTCTGGGTTTATAGTTTACTGAGTTTGTGTGCGTGACGTGTGTGGTGGTGTCTGTGTGTCTGTGTGTGGGGGAACGGTAGTGTAGTTGTTAGCGCGCTGCGCTACGAACCCGGCGAGCCGAGTTCGGTTCCCGGTCATGACCAACACCGGTGGCGATTATCTGAACCGGGAATGGGCCTCCCCTAGGTCGACTCAGCCTCAAATTAGTACCTGGCGCGGTGTGTAAACATCGACACTGGGGAGACAAAGGCCGACCGGGCGTGGTGCTGGTCACCCACCCCCTCGTGTGGCGTGCCGGCCTTCAAAGGTGCTCGCTAACAGCACTTGTCCCAAAAGTCTGTTAAGGCTATACGGGGGATCTTTGTCTGGGATCGATTACCATCTCCGGCTTACGTCAGTGGTCCTGGTCCTGGGCCTCCCCTAGGTCGACTCTGCCTTTAAACGAGTGCCCGGTGCGGTGTGTAAAACATCGCAGTCCGTCAGCGGAGCGAGCAAGGCTGATGATCGTGATGCATCAGTTGGTGATGCTGCTGCAGCTGCGTTGGCAGGGGTGCACAAGCATAATTAACACATTCGTCAAGCAAAATATATAACAGGCGACGTTTCGGGAAATGCCCCTTCTTCATAGCAACGTAAATCAATGCATTAGTTTCGAAGGCAGTGTTGTTGAGGAATGTGATGAGTGTTTTGTTACTGGTGTTTGATTTAGATGCGCGTGTCTGTGCGTGCATAAATTAACAGCACTTGCCCCAACAGTCTGTTAAGCCTATACGAACGTGGGATCTCTGTCTTTGCATAAATCATGTATTACGTGAGTATGTTATTGATGTGTGCATGCGTATGGACATATACGTGTACAGCTAACATACACAATTAACACACATGCTGTACACAACGACACTAACCAATTCAAGGCCAACACTTTACATCATGCACCATTGTGTAGCACACGACACGTTACGGAGACTCTGCGTGGGTTTGTGTGTCTCTAAACTGGGTGTGCAAATGACCAAATCACTCGGCAGGCGCTCCATCTCTCGAGCGTGGCTGGTTGAGTGTTGGTTAGGAGAGGTGACCCGTATGCGTGACAGGTGCTATCGGATTCGGGATTTCGTTGTATAGGAATCAGAGCGCCATAGGGGGAAAAAACCCCCATTGTACTCTAATGTAGGTCTATACTGTCATGTATACCCCCCCCTCCCTACCCCCCCCCCTCCCCGGACTGACCGTCGTGGTGAAGTATGCTCAAAAAAGTCTCCCCGATGGTACGGCGAATCGGGGCGACTGCCCCAGGCCCTGTGCTTTGGGGGGAGACGGCGGGGAAGGGGGGGGGCTTCCACGTTGCGGTGTCAGAAGTAATACTTCGTCTGGTTTAGTTTGAAGGCGTTGGGGGGGGCATTGTGGGGGTTGCCCCGGGCCCCCTCCGCCCCCCCCCCCCAATGACGAATCTGGTGGTCAAATAACCCCAATGAACCGCACGGCGTGGGGAGGCCCTCATCCAGCAGTGGATTGTTATAAAGGGCCGTACATGTTTACGTGCACATGGGGAAATCTATGCTATGTGTGATGTGCTTACATGTGTATACATCCTGAGTTAAATTCCAGGTCACGGCTTGCAGCGGTGCACATTGGGATCCTCAAATGGAAATGGCCATCATCATTATTATTATTATTACATCTGAATCGGTTGCTGGCCGCCGCCCCGAGGCCGACTCCGCTTTTGCACGAGTAGCCGGTGCGCTGTTTCACTCATCGGCACTGGGGGAGACAAAGGCGGCCGGGCGTGGCACTGGAACACCGCGTTCGCTCCTGCACGCTGGTCTCTGTGCCAGGCAAGTGCTGTTAGTGAACGGCACACGAAGGGAGGGGGTAACCACCACCACGCCCGACCACATTTATTTCCCCCGAGTGACGATGTTTACGCACCGCACCAGCTACTCATTTGAGGTTGAGTCGACCTCGTGGAGGCCCAGGACCGGTTCGGATAATCGTCACTGACTTTGACCGTGAGCGGGGTAATCGGACCCGGGCCGCCAGGTTGGTAGCGCCAGCGCGCTAACCGCTCCCCCGTGCCGCTACCAGCACCAGCAGCAGCAGCAGCAGCACCAGCAGCAGCACCAGCAGCAGCACCAGCACCACCAGCAGCACCAGCAGCAGCAGCAGCAGCACCAGCAGCAGCACCAGCAGCAGCACCAGCACCAGCAGCAGCACCAGCAGCAGCAGCAGCAGCACCAGCACCAGCACCACCACCAGCAGCAGCACCACCACCAGCAGCAGCAGCACCAGCAGCACCAGCAGCAGCACCACCAGCACCACCACCAGCAGCACCAGCAGCAGCAGCAGCCCCCCGCCCCCCTCCTCCACTCGGCGTTCCCACGGGCGACCCGGCCCTGTCGCGTGGTCCGCCACCTTCCTCATTCTTCATGTAAAACTCATCAGCTGCGGTCACGTCCCTTCCACAACGGCTCCACTTCCCCGATTCGCGAGATTCCTCAATGGTCACTAACGTCCCCCCTCCTCCTCCCCCCCCGGGCAATAAATAGACAGGGCGTGGCGGTGTGGCAAAGAGGGCACGTGCCAGGTGCGAGCGTGGCAAGAGTGTGGGGGGGAGCGGTGGCGTAGCGGTTAGCGCTGCTGCCGCCGCTGCGAATCCGAGGTTCGATTCCCGCTCATGGTCAACGCCAGTGGCGATTTATTTGAACCGGTCTTGGGTCGACGAGTACCTGGTGCCAATGTGTAAACATCGCCACTCGGGAGACAAAGGCGGCCGGACGTGGTGCTGGCCACCCACCCCCTTGTGTGCCGTGCCGGCCTTCGTATGTGCGCGCTCAGAGAACTTGCCCCTACAGTCGGTTAAGGCTACACGGGGGATCTTTGTCTTTGTTGGTGTGGACTGGAGCAAAACTGGTCTCAACTCTGAAAACAATTCCACTGTATCCCATGCACAATGACGATACGAAAACGACACGATTGATCGATTGATATAGCTGAGCTCACGATACATGCATCCAATCGACGTTATTGGATTCGTACATATTGCATACAATGGACAAACCTAAGCCTCGTCCCTGCAGCCACGAGTGGCCGCTACATTCACCGCAACGTTCATAGAAAACCTCACAGAATCGATTCTTAAATCGAATGACCGGGAGTTGATCAATACCCCCATCATCAATAAACAAAACGAAACACACCTCACCAACACGTGATTACATTATCAGCCCATTCACACGGAAAATAATCGTCACAGAATCTCAAGATCCCAGCTTCAGGAGGGCCCTGCCACAGCGGAACGATTGGCCACCGCTGGCAGCTTGGTCGAGATTGCGTGGGCTGACCACCCTACAAACCGTGCCGAGCCGCGCCGGGGCCGTGCCGAGACAGCCCGGCACGGGTTGGTTTTTTGCTTTGTTTCCACCACTGCAGAAGTCGTCGAGCCGTGCCGCTGACGTCGTCGCGTTCTACTGATTGACGCCAATTGCAACGATTAGCCCCTTGTTTGGCCACGAGCCGAATTCAAGTTTCCCCCCTCCCTCCGTGATGCCAACGTTTCACGGTTTGCCTCTGGTTCGGCTCGACAAATCGCCAGTGGAAAACCACCCGTGCTGGCTCGGCTCGGATGCGCGAGCGGGAAATTCTTACACGAGGGCGCCCTGGCCCACGTCGCACGCCGGCGCTGGCCTGGCCCCGCCCCTGGAGCCGATCGTCTCCAGGCTGCCCGTGAAGAACCCTCGAGTCTCCTCGCTCCAGAGCCGCTCCGCGCTACCGCCCCCGCGTCTCTCCATCGACGACTTGACGGACGCGCGCCTCGCGCGTCACGACGACGGTGGCGACGGCGGCGACGGTGGACACCTCCGCCACGCGTTCCTAGATGCTCGTGGAGACGGAGCCGGTCCCCGAGCGGCTGCGCTCCCCGGACGATCCCGACGGCGGCTCCTCGTGTCCTCGGCACCCCGAGCGCCCAGTCGTGGGGGGCTCTGCCCCCGTCCGCGGGGGGCACGCGAATCCCAGGGCGCTGGCGCAGCGCGCCCTGAAGTCGACGTCGAAGTAGGCGTAGAGGACGGGGTTGAGGCAGCTGTTGACGAAGCCCCAGCAGAGCGCGAAGGGCAGCCCCACGAAGATGGCGCGCTCGAGGCCGCATCTCATGGGCAGCAAGTCGAGCCACACGAGTGCGTCCAGCGTCTTGAGGAGGTGGTAGGGCAGCCAGCAGGCGAGGAAGGTGACCACCAGCGTGGCGATGACTCGCAGCAGACGGCGGCGCTTCCGGCTCTCCCTGCGCACGTGCGTGAAGTGGCTCTGGATCTTGGCCATGATGCGCGCGTAGAAGAAGAGCAGCGCGCAGCCGGGCAGCACGAAGCCCAGGCCCGTGGAGGTGAGGCTGAGCCCCGCCGCCCACAGGTGCTCGGTGTCCGGCGACGCCACGGACGCGAAGCTTGCGCTGCACTGGATCGTCGTCGTCGTCGTCATCGCCATCGTCATCATCGCGGCGTCGGACATCGTCCTGTAGGAATCGTCCATCTCCTGTCCGTCGCCGTCGCTGTTGTAGCTGTAGTCCGTTTCGTTGCGACTGACATCGCCGCCGCCGCCGCCGTTGGGGTGTTCCACGGCGGACACGCCGCTGAAGATAATCGAGGGCAGCGAAGCGACGAGGGCGCTCAGCCAGATGACCGCGCAGCGTCGCAGCGCGGTCCTCCTGCCGCGCGGGCTCCCGGCGGGCCGCGAGCAGACGACGGCCTCGTAGCGGTCGAGGCTGAGGCAGGTGAGGCAGAAGATGCTCGCGTACATATTGAGCATGACCACGCAGCTGCTGAGGGTGCAGAGGAAGCCCCCGAAGGGCCAGTGGTAGCCCAGGGCCGTGTAGGCGGCCCAGAGGGGCAGCGTGAGCACGAACACGAGGTCGGCGGAGGCGAGGCTGGCGATGTAGAGATCCGTGTTGCGCTTGCGCGTCTTGAGGCGCGCGATGGTCCACACCACGAGGCCGTTGCCCACGAGGCCGCACACGAACACCAGCGAGTAGACGATGGGGATGAGCGTCGGCGTGACGTTCCACTCGCTGTAGTCGCACTCCGCGGCGGCGGTGGTCGTGGTGGCGGTGTCGTTGAGATTTGTGAAGTCGGTGGGGGTGACGGCACCCCCATAATCCGACTCCAAGGATGATGGATCCATGAGAGGTGGAGGCGAGAGGTGGGAGATGCGGAGAGATGGGAAGGTGGGGGGGATGAAGGTGGAGAGAGGTTGAGATCAGAGAGAGGCTAATCAAAGAATGACTTCAATGAGATGCAGGGAGACACGAAGTGGAGAGTGGTGGAGAAGATTGAGTCGTGGAGTGGAGTGGCTATTGAGAGGGTGTCAGAGAAGATGCTGCGGAGGATGGAGACGAGAGGGAGTCGGGGAGCGCGTGGGAGGATGCTGATTAAGAGACACAGAGCTAGAGAGAGGATTTAGGGAGAGGGGTTTGGAGAGCGTTGAGGGATGAAGAGTAGGAGGCACCGTCGTGACAGATAGAGAGAAATAGAGAGAGATAAGATAAATCGTGTCGAGAAGGGGAGTCCTGGAAATCGTGCAGAAGATAATAAGTGGATGGCGAGAGGAGAGAGAGAGAGAGGTGGGGTCAGGGAGAGAGCGTGCGGAGAGTTCGGGAAGAGTGAAAGAGGAGGATGCCAAACTTCCACGGATGCCGTTCGCTTCCTCTCCGCTCACCTCCCGTGGGATCTCACTGCTCGCTCCTCCTTCCCTCCCCTCTCCACCTCTCACCCCTCTCCTCCTCCTCCTTGTCCTCTTCTCTTTGCTCTCTCTTCGGTCAACGAGACGCAGCTTTAAACGTCGGCGCACCGAGCGCACGTGACACTGCGAGCGTGAACGCGCGTGACACTGAGCGAGACGCGATGCGTTGGTGTGGCCGCCTCCACGTGACACTGAGCGAGACGCGATGCGTTGGTGTTGCCGCCTCCACGTGACACTGAGCGAGACGCGATGCGTTGGTGTTGCCGCCTCCACGTGACACTGAGCGAGACGCGATGCGTTGGTGTTGCCGCCTCCACGTGACACTGAGCGAGACGCGATGCGTTGGTGTTGCCGCCTCCACGTGACACTGAGCGAGACGCGATGCGTTGGTGTTGCCGCCTCCACGTGACACTGAGCGAGACGCGATGCGTTGGTGTTGCCGCCTCCACGTGACACTGAGCGAGACGCGATGCGTTTGTGTGGCCGCCTCCACGACAAACGGAGTGCGTGGCACGCGGAGGCTATCGCCGGCAGATCTGTTCCCTTCTTCCCTCTTAAAATCAGTCCTTCCCCAATCCAATACCAACTCGCAGCTGGTATGGACCAGGAGGCGAGGAGAGGGGGGCCTGGGTTGGGGGGGTGGGGAATGGGCGTGGGGCGGCAGCGGGTGGGATGGGTTGTGTGTGTGGGGGGGGGGGGGTGTAATGGGTCCTTGTGTGGAAGCCGGTAGGGGAGGAAGGTGGGTGCGGGAGAATGGTTCTGTGGAGTCGGGGGAAGAGTTCGATTAGCACGTGGTGGTGGTGGGTGTTGTGGGTGGTGGTGGGGGTTGGGGGGGGGTCAGGATAATGGGAGGAGGTTAATGATGGAGGTGAATCCATGTGCCCAGTAACGAGTTCATTTCCGAAGCCACGCGCTATCTGCGCCATCGCTTAGTGTGAGTGACCCCCAGGGGAGGGTGGGAGGGTGGGGGGGGGGACTCCCACCCATGCCCGCACAGTGACGTCGCTGCTCGCTGGCTTTCTCACTGATTGATGGGAGGAGAGGTCATGGAACGGGGAGGGGCGGGTTAAGGGGAGGGGCGAGATTGGAGGGAGGGGGAAGTGGGGGGGTTGGAGAGGTTTTGGTTGGGGCTATTCAACTTTCGGTGTTTGAAATTCAACCCTGTCCGATTGAAAGTGCAACTTATGGGATTAATAACAGCTCCAAAAGGCAACCGCAGCTCAGTCCAACATCGCTTTGGGTCTCTCCGCCGCGAGGAGGCCTCTCCGCGTCTTGCCGGGCAGAATCAGAATCTATATTTAGATTGCAGGAGGAATCCGAAGAGCTATAAAGCTCTTTTTTTCCCACAGATGTTCCAGCAGGAGCACGGCGTCAGAACGTTGCACTAACAAAAAAAAACCGATGCAAAAACACGATGGGAGTGCAGAGTATTTGAAAGGTAAAAAAAAATAACATCGCTTAATAAAACATACAAATACAACTAAACAATGTTTTATTTTAACTTGTTTTTTTTAGAAGCGACCTCGCCACAAATTATGGTTCAACGAAGTAGCTTACCGTGTGGAAATTGATAGCAGCAACAATAATCTAGAAGCATGTCGTGCAGGATAGAATCTTAGACTATACTTCACTGCTTTTGGTGAAGGTGCGAGAGCCGTGGATTAACCTCCTCCGATATCGTTCTGACGATTGCCGTGGCCGGGAAACGAACTCGGTCAGGCATTAGCCGAGTTCATAGGGCACGGCGCACTAACCACAGCGCCACCGCTCCACTCGAGGTCACTATGCATAATGTATGTAATTATATTCGTGCTGTGTACTGTGGGGAGCGGTGGTGTAGTGGTTAGCGCGCTGTGCTACGAACCCGTCGACCCGAGTTTGATTCCTGTTCACGGCCACCAGCACCAGTGACCATTATCTGAATCAGTCCTGGACCTCCCCTAGGTCGACTCAGCCTCAAAAGAGTACCTGTTGCGGTGCGTAAAAACATCGCCACTAGGGAAACAAAGGCGGCCGGGCGTGGTGTTGGCCACCCTCCCCTTCGCGAGCCTTGCCGGCCTTCATAGGTGCTACTCCCTAACAGCACTTGCCCTAAGAGTCTGTTAAGGCTATACGGGGGATCTTTGTATTTGTGTCGCTGTGTACCGTTTGTGTCTGTCCGTCTGTGCCTGCGCACCTGTCGAATCGACCTCAAATGAGTACCCGTGTGGCGGTGTCAACATCATTGGGGGAAACAAAGACGGCCGGGCGTGGTGTGCTGGCTCACAACACTTGTGTGCCGTGCCGACCTTCCTAGGTGCTCGCTCACAACACTTGCCCTGGATTATTGAATGCGTCTGTGAGGAGCTGCGATTGTTTCGCCCGCGCGAGTGCCGTGCCGGGTTTTATATTTTTACGATCTCTTCCCCCACATCCCTCCTGCTCCTGCTTCCACCCTCCCACTCGAAACTCTCATTTAGGGGATTTTACAACAACAGTAGCAAAAAAACGTTTCAACGTGTTGCCAACTCTGACTGAAACTGCTATTGCGGGGAATTTTAATTTTGAGTCAATAAAAAATATATGAATTAAAAAACTGTCTTCTTATTAAATTCTTCCCGGATTGCGTTCAACAGTTACCGGGAGACCATTGCTGATTCCAGTCGACATTCCCGGCCAATCCGGAAGGGTTGGCACCACACAGACTGACACGGGCTCACAGACAGACACGCGGGCTCACAGACAAACACACGGACAGACAGACACACGGACACACAGACAGGCACGGGCTCACAGACAGACACACGGACACACAGACAGACACACGGACACACAGACAGGCACGGGCTCACAGACAGACACACGGACTCACAGACAGACACGGCGATTTTGCAAGTCTAAGGTGTACCTTGACACCACGTGAAGTGTCTCAGGCTCGCTGGCAGGAGGCCACGGGACAGACCTATGAGTGCTGTTGGCTACATACGGTGCGAAAGAAGTTCAACATGTATACATACAGGGAGGGGCCCTGGGTTGACTTGACTGCGGTGACTGGGCGATGCACCACCACCCTGTGCTCCCCACTATGCCATCTCGCTGCTTTTTAGCCGCCCGGCACTCCGCTCGTTGTTGTGAGCGTGGTTCCTCTGCCCTCCGCTGTAATCGAAGGGCGAATTACCTCCAACTGCCCAAGCAGCGTCCTTCACGAGCCTCCCCCACGGACACACGGACCCACAGACAGACAAATGGACACTTCCTGCATCCCCGTCTCGTTTTATTCATCGGATCGGCCGCTGCTTCATGTCACAGCCATAGATCGCTCACGTCAATCAATCAGCGCAGAGGAGCACCCATCAATCACTGCAGTACATGCATACTGTACAAATGAGTATATATTGCAGGTCTATAGCTGTGTGCGTTTGGGGGAGGGGGTGGGGGTGAGATGGGATGGGTATGGGGTAGAAAAGTTAATCACAGTCCAATTCCCACCGTCAATTAAGCCTCGGTCACGTGACCAATGGTTAATTGCACTGAGGAGCGGGGAGGGGCTAGGAGGAGGAGGGGCGGGGCGCGGTGGAGGCGAGATGTGGAGGCGCGTTAATCCATCATCACAAATCGGCGCTTATGTTCATAACAAATATCCAGAGCAACAACACACACATAGCCAAGAAGCGAATTCTAAATAACGGCAGGCACCCCACGCGTCCTTTGGACGTCACCTTACGTCCCTCCCTCCCTCGGAACGCAAAATCCAGCCAGCGAAACTTGTTTCTAATCAAGTGTACCGTCGCAATGAAAGTGTGAAATGCATCTCAAACTGCGGGGGGACTGTGATCCTTTATTACGTTGGCAGTGGAGCACGAGCGCAAACAATACAGACGTCAGGAACACATTGTCCCTGAAGAGGAAGACAATATGGAATAGACGACGTTTCGAGGAATGATCCGCATTTATGTGCTATGAAGAAGAGCCATTGCTCTTTCGGCCACACGGTGCTTTGGATTCGTAATTATATTTACTGTTGGGTTAGATCGTGTATTGGTATCATGCCAATGTTTAGCTATAGCAGTGTTCGACAACCAATATAGAACTGTAAACTATTTTAATTTTGCAAGGTCTCGTGACCCACTGAACGAGGTAGCTTTTTTTCAGAAGGGACCTGGCCACAAATGATAGCTCAGTGCAGTGGCTCATTCATGTGGAAATTTACAGCAGCCAAATACGATGAACGCGTGATGTTTCTAAATGTGTGTGGGGGGGGGGGGGGGGAACCCCGAGGAACCGGAGAAAAACCCACACGACCACGGGAAGAGAGAGAGACGCAACCTCCAAATATACAGCAGCAAGCGTCAGGGTCGGAATCGAACCCACGACCCCCTGTACACCAGGCGAGGAAGTTAACATCTCATAGCCACCGAGGAATGTTGAATAACGAGCACAAATGTTCACAGTTTTGTCCGACGTTTCGCTGGATATCACATCGAGCATCGCCAGGCGTGAACAGCAGCTCGGCTCTCGCGTGAACGAGCTTGGCAGTGTCATCGACGATTGTGTTGAAGTTTGTTGTTTTTATACTGACAACAACAAAAATAAGTGTCGATTTAAATTCTTCGATTGTTTGACTGAATTCTCACAAGTGTCGAAGATAATGGAGTTCAGTCGGAGAGACGTGTTCGTCGTCACGTGACACACTCGCTAATACGTTCTTCTTAGCGCCTCCGATTGTCTGCCACCACCGCTGCAGGTGAAGCAAGGCAGGTGAGCCCGGAACACGGGTGAGTGGGAAAGGTGAGTGGGGAAGGTGAGTGCTAAGGCTATGCGTGAGCAGCGTCCAGGTGAGTGAGGCGGGTGGAGCGGGTGGGGTGAGGAGTACAGGTGAGTGGGGTGGGTGGAGCAGGTGAGGTGAGGAGTACAGGTGAGTGGGGTGGGTGGAGCAGGTGAGGTGAGGAGTACAGGTGAGTGGGGTGGGTGGAGCAGGTGGGGTGAGGAGTACAGGTGAGTGGGGTGGGTAGAGCGGGTGGGGTGAGGAGTACAGGTGAGTGGGGTGGGTAGAGCGGGTGGGGTGAGGAGTACAGGTGAGTGGGGTGGGTGGAGCAGGTGGGGTGAGGAGTACAGGTGAGTGGGGAAGGTGAGTGCTAAGGCTATGCGTGAGCAGCGCCCAGGTGAGTGGGGTGGGTGGAGCAGGTTCAAGGTGTTCTCAAGTGATGAGCAGCGACGCTTTGTTTTGCACAGCAGTGGCACAACGAACCAACGTAACGACAACGTTTCTATGGGACAGTCTTTCCTAGCGTGTGGCAGTGCGCATGTGTGTCGGTGTATCTCAGTGCGCGTCTGTGTGTGTGTCTGTGCGTGTGGGGAGTGGGTAGCGCGTTACGAGACCGGCTAGCCGAGTTCGATTCCCGCTCACGGCAGGCACCGGTGACGATTATCTGAATCGGTCCTGGGCCTCAGCTAGGTCGATTCAGCCTCAAATGGGCAAGCTAGTACGGTGTGGAGTAAAATAAAATTAAAACATCAGCACTGGGTGCTGACCACCCGTCCCCTCGTGTGCCGTGTCGGTCTTAAGAGGTGCTTGCTAGCAGCACTTGCCCCAAAAATCTGTTCAAGGCTACTTGGGGAATCTTTGTCTTGTGTGCCAGTGTGTATCGTAAGCCTCGACCGGGTCACATAAAGCAGAGGCGGCCGCTTGGGGAGGACGTGGCGAGATATTTTTGCGATGGATTTTATTTATTTACAGAAGTTTATTCATTAAAATCACAATGCATTCCGAGAAATCCATGACCTCCTTCCCTTTCGCAGTGCCCGACTTTGGAATGTCCTTTTGACCAATCTTAATATTCCACTTTTACCTTCTCGAGCCACGGATTAAATCTGTCACGATTGCGATCGCTATAACTCGTGCATTTGTTTTTTTACGTTTATTTTTTAAGAACTATGCCATTGTGTATCCTGATTTACAGAAAGTTCTGGCTTGGGCGGCGTGTAAATGAACGCGGCCTGTCACATTCACTCCCGGCAAAGGACATCTGATTTTCTCCAGGATAAACACAGATACTCTGATTTCGATTTAAAGCTTTCGTGACTGCAGGGATTCATCTTCTTGGTTCTTTCGGTAAAGTCACGTAGAAGGGAAGTAATAAAATAATAAAAATAAAACATAAAATATACGCTCCAAGCTTGGTGGTGCTTCATTCTTCGCCTGAGGACGGCTGCTTGCGTTGTGGCCGAAACGTCGTGAGAATTGTTTTATTATGTTTTATTTTTATTATTTTATTACTTCCCTTCTACGTGACTTTACCGAAAGAACCAAGAAGACAGATACTCTGATTCTCTATCGCCACTGCAGACCGTCTTGCGCTGTGGTCACTCCTTGGAATTGAGTCGCTTAGCTCCACGGAGCCTTGGCAGCTGGGCAAAATAAAGCCTGGAGTCTGAAAAATCGATCCCGATTCCACACGAATAGCAATGCAAACTCAATAAGTCTTAATGCAAGCGGATATAAAGTCCGCTTTACGGCGGGAACGAAAGCACGACATTAAAAGTCAAAGCCGGTGGGTTCCCTTGACGCATCTCTCCTGGTCACAGTTCACCACCCCACCTGAGCCCGTGGTGGACATTCCACGTTACTACGACCGGGGCCGGGACATCCGAGCCGAGAGCGCGAAAGTTCACGTCCGTGGCATCGCGTTACTTATCGCCACGAACGGGCGACTCGTGCTGGAATCGAGTCGGACTTTTGCGCAAGTCCGACGTTTCGGTCTCCGTGTGCGCGCGCGCGCCCGGCGGCGCCAGGAAGCGGCCGCAGCACAAAGCGGCGGCGGCGTCGCTCGCGTTCGACTCCTTGGCGGCGGCGCCGCCGCACGCGTCGGGGGTGTCGGATCGGGACGAGGGCTCGTCGCGAGACGCCGTCGCGGCGCCGGATCCTCCCGCCGAGCTGACCTGCGCGGCCATGAGCGCCTCGAGGGTGGCGCAGCGCAGCACCCCCAGGCACGTGGACCTGAAGTGCGGGTCGAAGTAGGCGTAGAGGAAGGGGTTGAGGCAGCTGTTCACGTAGGCGAGGCTCACCGTGTAGGGCAGCCCCACGAAAATGAAACGCTCCAGGCCGCAGCGCGTGGGCAGCACGCCGAAGTGAACGAGCGCGTTCGTGACCTTCACCGCGTGGAAGGGCAGCCAGCAGACGGTGAAGGTGAGCACCAGGTTGAAGATGGTCCTCAGCAGCCGGCGACGCTTGTCGCTCTCCCTGCGCACGTGCGTGAAGTGGTTCTGGATCTTGGCCATGATGCACGCGTAGCAGTAGATCATCACCACCTCGGGCAGCACGAAGCTCGCCGACGTGTGGAAGAGGCCCGCCATGGCGTTCCACCAGTCGGGAGACATCTCCCCGTTGCTGCCCAGCGAGGAGTACTCCACCACGCACACCACTCGGCCGCCGCTCGCGCCGTAGCCGTCGTCGTCGTCGTAGCTGACGTCGTCGGCGTCGGCGGGATCTTCGGCGATGGTCTTGGTGGTGGCCAGCGCGGCCGTGAACAGCGCCATGAGCGACGAGAAAGTCCAGACGCCGGCGAGCAGAGCCTTGGTCACGCGCGCCGTGCGGAACGAGTGGGACCTCAGCGAGCAGACGACGGCCACGTAGCGGTCGAGGCTGAGGCAGGTGAGGCAGAAGATGCTCGCGTACATGTTGAGCATGGACACGCAGCTGCTGAGGGTGCAGAGGAAGCCCCCGAAGGGCCAGTGGTAGTCCAGGGCCGTGTAGGCGGCCCAGAGGGGCAGCGTGAGCACGAAGACAAGGTCGGCGGAGGCGAGGCTGGCGATGTAGAGATCCGTGTTGCGCTTGCGCGTCTTGAGGCGCGCGATGGTCCACACCACGAGGCCGTTGCCCACGAGGCCGCACACGAACACCAGCGAGTAGACGATGGGGATGAGCGTCGGCGTGACGTTCCACTCGCTGTAGTCGCACTCCGCGCCCGCGGTGTCGTAGCCGTAGTTGTAGTCGTAGGGGAAGCCGCTACTCGTGTGGTTGGAACTCCCGGACGCGGTACTCGTCTCGTTGAACGATGGTGATGACGATGGTGATGCCGATGGTGATATTGGTGCTGATGATGTTGGGGAGGTCGAGTGCAACTCCGGGTGTTGATATGCCACCGTGATGCTGCTGGCACTGCCGCTGCTGATGCTGCTGCCGCTGGTGATGCTGATGGTGACGGCGGTGACGAGGACGACCGAGACGATATCCATTTGTGTGTGCGGGGAGTGGGGGTCTCTAGCAAAGATGGGGCTCAGTTGGAGCGGCAGGGTCCGCTTGTACGACGAGAGCTGTGGCGTGGGGATGGGGGGGGGTCCGTGTCGCTCAAGTCGTCGCACAGCACTCGCCTCGGATGATGCTGCCGCTGCTGTTTATATCAACGTCCGTGTCGCCTTCGCAAGGTCCCCAGGGCACCTCGCATCTACGCACAACGCTCCAGGTGTTCAAGAAGGAGGGTCAGCGCCCCCCCCCCCCCCACAAAGCTCCCTTCCTCGATTCCCAGCGTGCAGCACCCAAACAGAGTGGGGTGGGTGGGTGGGTGGAGATCTCACAAAACACAACAACAGCAACACAACAGCAACGCAACAACACAGAACGACACAGCAAACCAACACAACAACAACACAACAACAAGAACACGACACCAGAACAACAACACAACAACAACAACAGAACAACAACAGCACCACAGCACGCGCGCTCACGAATGGACCGCGCGCATGAAACAAGAGGCGAGTTTGCGGGCAACTCAGATGAGGAGGAGGAGGACTACGGCGAAACGAAACGCTCGCCCTAATTTATTCCGCTGGGAATAGCGGCGGAGATGTGTGACTGTTATCGCGACTCATTGCATGGAGCCAGTGACCGCAGGCCCTATGAGTGAGATTACGGTCACGGGGTCGAGTGTTAGGGGTAGGGGTGGAGGAGATGGGGGGAGGGTTAAGCAGCATGAGTCGTGTTTGGAGTTTACGCTTTGGGGTTTGGAGGGGGGTTGATTGGTGGAGGGGATTATTATTTTTTTTTTAAACGATATTATTTGGAAATTCTAATATTGTTACGAAACCCCAACTGCCGCTACTGTTAACGTCACGAGCTCTTTGATGTGATGATGATGCTGCTGCTGCTGTTGTTAATGATGGTGGTGATGCGTTGACTAATTTATTTTACTGTAAATAGCCGTGCTGGTTTCGTGATAAGTCGTTGGTGGTGGTGGCGGCGAGTATTATTATTCACGTTAGCCTGCGGAAAAGTCAAGACTCACACATTATCTCGAGATTTATATATTTATATACGCATGTGAATTATGGCCTGTTGCCACCCTCTGCCACTCCACTGCTGGATGAAGGCCTCCCGCCACGGCGCGTCGGACTTGGTAGGTTGTTTTGGTCATACTTCACCATCGCCGGTCAGTTGGGGATCGGTGAAGGGGGCTCGCACGCAAGGAGAAGGCTCATCACATATCACTCGCCACGTGGCATTGACCGTTGCTCGGAATATAACTCCGGTAGAATATCGGCCTAACCTTGCACGCTGGCCATTCGTCCTGAGCAGTTGATCCCACCAAATGCGACTTATACCCATGTATACTATTGGTTCGACAGAGGCAGGCAATTTAAGACACTCGCCCACTGCTTTCATTACCGCGCCGGGAGAATTAAAACTATTAAACTTTTATTTAATTTTGCCAGGTAAGACCCCGCTGAGCTACGATGTAGATATTTTTCAGAAGCGACCCGGCTGTCACAAATGATAGCAGCTCAACGAAGTGGCTTCTTGTCACGTGGACATTTAAATTGTCACGTGGACATTTAAAGCAACAGCCAAATAATCTCTACGCGTGTTTCTAAACGTGAAGGGTATAACGACGCCACCACGGGGAGAGAGACAACGCAAACCCCAAATATACAACAGGCGTCAGGGTCGGGATCGAACCCACGACCTCCTGTATACCAGGTGAGGTCGTGAAAACCTACGCCACCGAACCAGCGACCTCTGCATTGAAAGTCCAGTGTGCTGACCATATCACCCACAGCAGCAGCATCATCCCCTCGTTGTGATACTGCAATGTAGGAGGAGGAGGCTTCGACTTGTTTGGGGCATAGGTCAAGGGGTCAATACATTAGGAGGTCAATACGGCCAATGTAATGAAGCACAGTCGTTACGCAGCACTACCTCGTGTATAAGGGAGTTGAGGTGCTACGTGGTCCAGGGTGTGGCACCACATCGGGGGACTGCAGGAATGCGTCTCTCGACTCACGGTACTGAACGTGGACACCAACAGCACCACTTGAGTGGACAAAGCCCTGGCCCTCCAGCTGTCGTGGGTGGCACGTGGAGTGTGATGAGCGGGCAGACACGTGGCTGTCAGCTCAGGGCAGTTAACGGAGTTAAGGGCAGATACAAGGGGTGAGAGGGAAGGTCAGGCAGTGAAGGGAGTTGTTGAAAGGCAGTTAAGGTCGTTCAGTGAGTTGAATGAAGGATAAAATGGGGTGCCACCAGTCCCTTACCTCTGTAGAGTGTTTTGCTTGGGCACAAATAGAAAGATCCCCCCATAGCCTTAACAGACTGTTGGGGCAAGTGCTGTTAGCGAGCACCTATAAAGGCCGGAACGGCACACGAGGGGGTGTGTGGCCAACACCACGCCCGGCCGTCTTTGTCACCCCAGTGGCGATGTTTACACATTTGAGGCTGAGTCGACCTAGGGGAGGAGCCTCAGGACTGGTTCAAATAATCGTCAGTGATGTTGGCCGTGAGCGGGAATCGAACTCGGTCGCCAGCTTCGTAGCGCAGCGTAGCGCTAACCACTACACCACCACTCCCACGCGTACAGACATACAGACATACACACACGCACGCGCACGACTTCACAAATGAAAGTCAGGACGTTTCATCTCAATTCCTTTCTCGTGGTCAGAAATTTAAACATTTTATATCGAACCATCGTGGTTTAATAAACAAAAGCCGCAACAGCCGTACGACTGCGATAGTATTTATATTTTTTTAAGAACTGGAATACGGTCAAACCCCTCTTGGCGACGGAAATTGCCTGCACGAAACCGAGTTTAGCAAATACCCGTTAAAGGTTTAATTAGCTCCGATGGCATCTAAAGTTACCTTTTGTCACCCAAAAAAACGTACTCGTCTAATATTTAAACGATGGATATTAAATACGTAAAAAATACTACCAATATTATAAACACATACTGTTGAAAGAAACGTGGTCAATCGATGCATTAATTAATATTGACTGTACCCACAACAGCCCGTCGTTAACCTGGGAATGTTCGGTAAGTGAACACTTTAGGCTCATACGGAAACACTACACTACTATACACTACACTATACACTACACTATACACTACACTATACACTACACACTACACTATACACTACACTATACACTACACTATTACACTATACACTACTATACACTACACTATGCACTACTATACACTCACTACACTATGCACCACTATACACTATACTATACACTACACTATACACTACACTATACACTACACTATACACTACTATACACTACACTATACACTACACTATACACTACTATACACTACACTATACACTACTATACACTACACTATACACTACACTATACACTACACTATACACTATACACTACACTATACACTACACTATACACTACTATACACTACACTATATACTACTATACACTACACTATACACTACACTATACACTACACTATACACTACTATACACTACACTATACACTACACTATACACTACACTATACACTACTATACACTACACTATACACTACTATACACTACACTATACACTACACTATACACTACACTATACACTACACTACACTATACACTACACTATACACTACAATACACTACACTATACACTACACTATACACTACACTATACACTACAATACACTACACTATACACTACACTATACACTACACTATACACTACACTATAAACTATACTACACATTGGGCTCTATTAAGACCCGTCGTTACGCCATTAGTCGTTAACAGGGGTGGTCGTGATGATGGGTTCTACAAAATGGCCTTAAAAGTAAAAATATATATCATTTGCAACGTTTCGGGCAATGGACCTTCTTTATCTGCGACGAAGCGAGCATGTGCCACGCAGAAGGGTCATCGCCCGAAACGACGCCTAGTCTGTAGTTTTCCTTTCCGAGGCGACACATCCAGAGTTCTCGTCGCCTTCAAAGTTGTGAGACTGCCGTTGTTGAGTGTGCCTGTGCACCAGTGCCAACGCAGCACCCAGCCGTGTGGCGATGGCAGTGGCAGGGCCTTTGGTGGACAGCAGGGAGCGGTGCAGCGATCGTCTCCAGCAACAGAACCACTCAATTGTATTTGCTGGCGAAACGTCGGACTTCAGATTGTAAATGTTGCGTCTTGGCTCTCCAACACAACGGTGTGGCTGGACTAGAGACAAATTGGCCACGTTCTGTTTACGTGACAACCCCTTACTAACTGGCTGTGTCGGGTGGTGGCGGGTTTAACGACACTTTTATATATTTATGCGATCGAACCCAAACAACCTGTACCTTGCATGATATTGGCCGTGTTATACAGCCACCCCTGTTGTGTTGTACTGTACGCCTATGTGCTGTCACCTACACAACCCCCCCCCCGCCCCCCCAGCTGTCCAGCCTGGTGAGGTATGGTCAGAATAACCCCCTCGACCCGCAGCAGGGCGTGCAGATGCCCTGCGGTCTATCCAGCAGCAGATTGGCCAAAAGGGGCCTGTTGGTGTACAGGCTGGTCCAGATGTCTTGTGACCCCCCCCCCCCCACCAATTAATTTACCCCGAATAATTTTCTTCGTCCTTTGCATACTCATTTCTGTTTTTAATAAACCGAGTATTTATTTTTATTTTAGAAAGTATTACGTTTTAGAGAATTTGATGGGGGGGGGGGGGGGTCTCAAGACATCTGGACCACACTACCCAGCGACGGGGGCCACGTGACGGACCCTGGCTCTGTCGTGAGTCCGCGTGCCCACCGCGACCTCACGTGACTCAGCGCGGACATTGCAGCTGCAGACTCGCCCAAGTGCATCGCGCAAACCACTGCGTCACGTCACACTCACCACGACATTGTTTGTACCAAATAATAAAATGAAAACAGTGCAGGCCATGAAATAATACGTTTCAAGCAACGCACGGAAACATGCGCAAAAAACAACCGGCCTTTTACGCGTTATTCTAACCACATCGGCATAAGAGACATTTCTAAGGGTGAGCTTAATACAAGGGGGCCCTTAAAAGAAGGCAGAAAGAGCGTCTTTAAAGTCGTTGCTGGTTAAGAAGTGGGTGAGATGGTGGGATGAGGGGTTGCGCCAAGGCCGTAGCCATAGTCAACATTGGGGGGGACCAAATCTTTCCAGGGGGTCTGGGGGTCCGCCCCCCCCCCCCAGAAAAAAATCTAAATTTGAAAACAAATTTCCTGCCTAAAATATTGAAAAATTCACTAACACATGGGATTGAATTTTTATTTTATTTTTTACAATAATGTCTAATAGTGTATTGTATTACATTGCTCTGTTTTTTTCTTTTTTACCTTTTCTTGTTTCATTGTATGTGATGGCAGAGATTAGGGATTTATAAAGTACAACCATAACCACAATCATATAAACAGAAATCTATTTTATAGCAATATATATTATTTAATTCCAGGTTTGGGTTGTGCACAGATTGTGTCAAACTGACTCCAATGATAACTGGCCCACACATCTCACAATCCTCAATGTGAAATTGCGGTTTCGTTTGCTAAGCGACACCCGATTTGTAAAGCACAAAGGGCGTGGGAGGGTGGAAATTTGTTGTAAGTTGTTAGTAACACAAATACTGGATCATAAAAAGCATCAACATCTTAGATTATATTCTTAGGTGTTTTCGGTAAAGTCACGTAGGTAAAACATCAAAATTAATAAAAATTATAAAATAAAAATAAAGATCACGACGTTTCGGAGGCAACACAAGTCTCCGTCATCAGGTGGGACAGTCACAGCCAGATCAGCTGCATCAAGTGAGGCAATGATTCAAGATGTAATCCCTTAAAAGCGAGTTGAGGGGGGAGGAGAGGGGGGGGAGGGGCTCATCAGAATGTGGTAGCCAATGAATGGAAAGTATCGGGAGAGAAGGGCCAACAAAAAGGTGGGCGACGGCGTGGAAGCTATTGTGCGCAAGCGACAAACTGCTGCCCACGGCAACGCATTGGGCAGAGAGGGGGAGGGGGGAGGTCTGATACACATGATAGAAAAGAAAAGAAAATGCGTATGTTTATACCAATGCTGGCTAAACAATGAAGAGATTACTGTTAAACACTGGGGAAGTTAACACTCGGTCAAGTAAAGTAAACTAGTGTCTGTCAGATAAGATGGTCAAAAAAGTGTAATTAAGTCTTTTTTGCGTGGTTAATAACATCTTTCCAATGATTACTAAGTTTGTACCCATCATCACGGTTGAAATTATGTCTGTGTTTGTATATTTGTATGGCTTCGTGTACAAACCTTTGATGGTAGCCAGGAGGTTTGCAGAGAACCTTGGTCTCGGAAAAGACAATTTCATGAGAGCCCACTGAGTTGTAGCAATGATCGGCAACGGCCGAAGAATTAGTTCTGCCGTGTTTCAGATCTGACTTGTGCTCGCGGACACGATCAGCAACATGGCGTTTCGTTTCTCCAATGTAGCAATCACCACAAATGCAACTCAATTTGTAGACTCCAGGATACTGTAAGTCAGGAACAGCATCCTTCACAGATGGAATCAGATCACGGATTTTATGCACTGTAGTGAATCGGACTTGGATCTTATGTTTGTTTAGAATTTTGGAGATCTTTTTGGTCACGCCTGCTATGAATGGTAACGTGATAGTTTTGGTCGGAGTTTCATGTGGCTGCTTCTGTGTGGTGGGAGAGACAGCTTGGCGGATAGTACGGTCAGAGTATCCGTTCATCCTGAGGGCCCGATGTACATGTCTTAATTCACCGGTCAGGTGGTGTTGGTCAGAAATGCCATGGGCTCTGTGGTATAGCGTTTTGATGAGAGAATTCTTTTGAGATGGGTGGTGGTGGGAATCCGGTTTCAAGTAGGAATCTGTGTGGGTGGCTTTCCTGTAGACAGAATGTCCCAAGGATCCGTCAGGCCTCCTCTCAAACAGAATATCCAAGAATGGTAGTTTACCGTCTTTCTCCACTTCCATGGTGAATCTGATGGATGGGTGTCTAGAATTGATGTGGTCCAAGAAGTGGTTCAGTGCTGGGAGGCCATGTGGCCAGATGACGAAAGTGTCGTCCACATACCTCTTCCACAAGGAAGGACGCAGGGTGGATGTCTGGATGGCGTCTGATTCAAACTTTTCCATGAACATGTTGGCTATAACTGGTGACAAGGGGGAGCCCATAGGGGTACCCTCATTCTGTTTGTAGAAGGTGCCATTCCAGGTAAAATAGGTGTTGGTGAGACAATGCCTAACCAGAGCAGGTACATCAGAATTCAATCCATGTTGGACTAAGTCCTCAATTATTGTTAGGGTGTCCGGTACTGGGACTTTGGTAAACAAAGATACTACATCAAAGCTGACGAGGATGTCATCAGGAGATAGTACCATGTCCTTAACCATAGAGACTAATTGGGTTGAGTTGAGTACTGCCGAAGAGGTCTTGCCTGTGAAGGGGAGCAGAGTGTCTGATAGAAAACGGGCTAGTTTGTACGTAGGAGAGTTTATCGTCGACACGATGGGTCGTAGCGGGGTGCCTTCCTTATGGATTTTGGGAAGACCATAGAGTCTGGGAGGTCTAGCCGCCGATGGTTTTAGAGAGGGACGTTTGCTTGGTTCGATTAGGGAAGTCGAACTCGTGATGATACTGTTGGTTTTCGTCGTTAGGCTTTTAGTAGGATCGTTTTTAATTTTGGAGTAACTCCCATCATTAAGAAGGTCCAGGATTTTGTTGTTGTATGATTCTTTATCCATGATGACCGTGGCATTGCCCTTGTCTGCCGAGAGGATGACTATATCATCTCTCATTTTTAGGTCCGCGAGTTCAGAGCGTTCGTTTTTGCTGATGTTACTAGTGGGTTTCTTAGCATTCTTAAGAATAGTAGCTATTTCAGCTCTTGCTACATCCGCATGGATGTGTCCTATGCCTTGATGCAGCTGATCTGGCTGTGACTGTCCCACCTGATGACGGAGACTTGTGTTGCCTCCGAAACGTCGTGATCTTTATTTTTATTTTATTATTTGTATTAATTTTGATGTTTTACCTACGTGACTTTACCGAAAACACCTAAGAATATGATTCCTTGCAGTCACGAAAGCTTCAAGTCTAGAATCTTAGATTATCATTCGTAAATAGTGGTCATCATTCCCCAATCAGCATTATCAATCATCACCGTAATAATCATCTACATCCTTCGGTTATTCCCTCTATTAAATACACTTTGCATTCTGGATTATTTAATGCCTATTCAATTAAAAAAGAAATCCTTCAATTATTTTGCGCCAATCATAATCTTTATCATCATCCTTTATTTATTATGAATCATCAGAAATGTTCTATTAATTCCCGAATAAAGATCACCATCTCTCATGATCCTGTGATGCAACAATCCACATCAGTTTTTTCAAGGATTCATTATTGATGTCTATATATTGAAGACGCTGCATTAACATCACTTTGTAATGTTTACGACCAAATAACACCGAAGTTCCAGCCACCTGGGTGCATCTTCAACATCATCAGCATCTTTCAAAGGACCGAGTGTCTTCATTAAGAGAACAGATACGCCTAGTCCCGATGTCACGATCATCATTATTACACGCTTTTATTTAACTCTGTTGTATCCTCAACTCTGTCTGTTGTCGTATCCTCAAATCTTGTAACTAAATTTTAACCCCCTTCCCGATGTCGTATCGACTGCAAACTTGGTATACGCATGTCATACTGGTGACACTACTATATTCTATCATTAAAAGTAAAATATATATTTTTAAGCAATCTTTTTGAAATCTTATGTTTCGGCTTGGGTCTAATTGTCCACGCTCAAACTAACGTTGGCTGTAAATCACTACAGTCCTTACGCTATGGCAAGCTTTGGGGCCACTTCCTGGAGTCGTGGAGATCTGCCATTACTCGTACGGTACAATTCATGAAAGTGTGTTTTTTAAAAAGTTTTTTTTATTACTTATTTTCTCGCAAGAACACGTTTGTTGTTACGCATCTATGTAAGTTTGTGCAATCGTAAATGCGCGCGGGCATCCGCTGCGGTGTCGGAGGCGGCTGGTGGAGGATGATGATAATTGTTGGTTCACTGGGTCATCTTGGGAAGTGGGGGACACGGGAGGAAGAGTCGCAGAGAGGAGAAATAAAAGGAGGGTCACGGTGATATCTGCCTTGAGTTGGAGCGAGAGTCGAGCAGAGAGTGAGAGAGACCAGAGAGAAATTACAGAAAGGTAAGTTTGCGTTACGTACACACCTACATAACAACATTCTTCTTGTAAAAGCGAGTCAATCCCAAGACTGGCCTCGGATTTCACTTGCGACTTGTGTTGTGGGCATCTTCATTGCTGTATCAGTGAGCAGTGGCACGGTGGCTTACGCGATGCACTATGAATCCAGCTACCTGAGTTCTATTCCAAACGCAGTAAACTATTATCACCATCATAGACTGAACTACATTCTATCACGAGACACAGATCCAGGCGTGTTTATTTTTGTTGTTGATGCAACAAACCACGGAGCAAGTCCGACTTCTCCGGGACTCGTCAGGACGGAATTCTTTGTTAAACACCTGCCGATGGTTTGCTTGGCTTTGTGGCACGAGTCATCGTGGTCACGAGAAGTTTACTGGTTACCCCGAACCCCGGCAAATCGATTAAACGAAGCGACGAAGCGTGGACACTCGATTTAAGATTTGACGAACATTAGATAAGTAGAAGCATCTATACTCTTAGGTTTTTACGGTAAAGTCACGTAGGTAAAAAATTAAAAATAAGTAATAAAAATAATAGAAATCATACTAGAAATAAAATAATAAATCACGACGTTTCGGAGGCAACACAAGTCTCCGTCATCAGGTGGGACCGTCACAGCTAAATGTATTATTTATTATTTATTTTTTCCTACGTGACTCTACCGAAAAAAACTTAAGAGTATGAATCCTTGCAGTCACGAAAGCTTCAAATCTAGAATTAGAATCATCTAGTGGCAGAACGTGGACGCGAGGAACTATGGCATACAGAATGCATGGGTGGCCTAAAGTCAGGACACGGGGTTATTTATTTTGACGCTGGCCTTAAAATGTTTTGATTGATTATATTCTTTAAGTTATTGCATCTTATTATTTAGATGTATTTTTCCTGTGGGGCCACCTCGAGTTACTGCTCTCCAGTATCCTGCGTGAAAAATTGCCTAAGGTTTGCCCAATCGTGGCTAGCTAATTCAGAAAGTTAATCAATATAATACATAATACAGTCATTCCCCCTTTAACACCGTAGATACGTTTTTGAACAGTGCCGGGTTAATAGAAATACACGTTGAGCGCAGCTATTTCCTCATAAGCAATGTAACAATATAGTTTGGCGATATACGGTGTACCCACACATCGTAAGGCGGGACATCATTGAGTGTACGCCGCCATGTGTCCGTTTCAATCCACGTACCAATTCCGCTCTGCTTAGAAACCGCGTTATAACGGCGCGCGTTCCGCGTTATAGCAGTAATTCCTGTACTTTCTGTACTGCCATGTCTAGTTTACAAATATTGACATAATCCAACCTTCAGGTCCAAGGTGATGAGTTACAGGTGTGCACCACCAAATGTATCTTAATATATCCCTTACATGATGACGACATTGGTGGCAAGGTGTTACATATGTCTTACGATTATTATGACGATCTCTCTCAGGAGTCTACAGCATCACTATTCCCATCAGAATGACCGCCACCACCCATCTACCCAGCTCCCTCTTCTCTCTGAAACCACAGTCCAACTGGAACTCCACTGCTTGGGATTCGCCGTTGATCACCAACAGCACGGAGGAGCCGTCAGAAATCTACAAACTCAAGTACGTGTATATAACCGTCTACACCATCATCTTCGTCCTGGGCAGCGTCGGCAACTTCTTGGTCATCTGGATCCTGGGCTTCAAGATGAAGCGCACGGTGGTGACCCTCTTCTTCCTGCACCTGTCCATCGCCGACTTCATCTTTATGCTGCAGATCCCAGTGGCCATTGCCCCCATCGCTATGGACTCGCACTGGGCGATGGGCACGGCCATGTGCAAGCTGATCTCGTTCGGTAACTTCGTGAACATGAACGCCAGCGTCTACTTCTTGACGCTCATCAGCCTCGACCGCTACGCCGCTCTGCTGCACCCCGTGTCCTCGCTGCCCCTGCGTCGCCTGCGCGTGGCCCGGTGGCTCTGCCTGGCCGTGTGGCTCCTCGCCCTGCTGCTGAGCCTCCCGTCTCTCATCTTCCGCGCGACGATTGAGGCCAGCGGCGCCATAATCTGCTACAATGGCTACGGTGACAGCTTCGAAGAGCAGACGTGGAACATCACGGCCGTGAACATCTGTCGGGTAGTCCTGGGCTTCGCCATTCCTTACGCCGTCATGATCTTCTGCTACTGTCGCATCGGGGCGAGGCTGCAGCACGTAGACAAGACGCGTCGCGGCAACTCGCTCAGAATCATCGTGGTCGTGGTCGTGGTCTTCGTCGTCTGCTGGGCGCCGTACCACGCCATCGGACTGCTGGAAGCCGCCTCCTTCATTAAGCACGATTTTGAGATGTTTGAGACGTCACAAAAAGCCATTCCTGTGGTGGCGGGTCTAATGTCCTTCAACAGCTGCATCAACCCGATCCTCTACGTGTTCAGCGGCTCGCATCTCAAAACCCAGTTCAGGCGCTCGCTCGTCGCTGCCATCGAGAACGCGTTCAGAGACCACGAGCCGTTGGATTCGGGGCAGGACAGCGGGAGTGGACTCAGGGCGCAGTCGCGGGATGTCATCAACCTCAGCATCAAGCTCAGCAGCAACACCAGTGGCAACCTGGAGGGCAGCCACGGTGACGTGGCGACCGTTGCCGTGGTGCATGAGGAGCAGGTGTAGGGGTGGCCACGGGGAGGAGGACGCGACACGCGCCCGTGGAGAGGAGGGAAGAGTGGGCGAGCGGTGCATGGGGTGGCGGAGTGGAGAGGCGGAGTGGGGGAAGAGTGGTAGGGCAGGGGACTGATGGAGCGAAGGTGAGAAGAGATGATAGGAGCGGACGAGAGAAAGCGGAGAGACGAGAAGAGAAACGCGTCTTCTGGGCCTGGCCGAGGTGGCTCCACTTGCTGAGGCTTGCTTCGCAGCAGCCGGCACCTGTCCAAAAGTGTTTCAGCCATCGCCGGATGATTGCCTGTGGTTCTTCTGAGCCCTGTGAAAAAAGACGAGAGATACCTAAGTGACAGCAACGATGAGGAGATTGTAGGCGAAGAGAGGGGAGCGGTGCTTGTTCTTGATGGCGCGTAATTATCTGCGAGCTTATCGCTTCATGAAGCAGTCCCCCTCCATAACCTCCTTCCATTCCCCATTCTCATCCCTCCCCTCGCCCCTCCACTCCTTCCCGTACCTCCCTCCATCGCAGTCACTCATTCCTCATCCCTTGCACGCCCCTGCTTTCCACAGCGTTATTTTATTACACAGTGTCTTTTTTTAACTATGTTACCTGTACCGCTTAAAATGTTCATTTATCCAGAGAGTAAAGATTGATTTATTATATATTTTAACAATGCTTTGCGATCATGTGTTAACCTAGCCCGACCTTTGTACCAAATGACCCGCGCATTGGAGGCAAATGAAACGTCACAACGGAGAGCTTCAGTGTTGCTTTGATTTGTTACGCGGATGAAGTTCCCGTTTCGCCAGTCGTGCGGCAATTTAACACGGGAGATCCGTGGCGCTGCGTCAACGCAGCGGCAACAACAAACACAAGAGACAACAACAATGACATTGCACAGAAAGAGTACAGCAGGGTCCTTAAGGAATGTTGCACGACTAACAAACACGATAACAATTTTTAACGGTTGTTAACGAATCACACGAGAATGTAAAAAATAAAATCTTCAAATATTTTTTTTTCATTCGCTCAAAATTCAAACGACCACAAAATTATCATGAGTTAAAATATATCTGTAAAAATTTACTAACATGAAAAAAATATCTGAGGTCTAAGCGAGGCGCTGGCGGGTTGGCCTCACCTCAGAGTCGGGGTGAATGTACAAGACGAGTGTGAGGGCGAGTGTTAGGGCGAGTGTGTGGGCGAGTGTGAGGGCGAGTGTGTGGGCGAGTGTGTGGGCGAGTGTGTGGGCGAGTGTTAGGGCGAGTGTTAGGGCGAGTGTGTGGGCGAGTGTTAGGGCGAGTGTGAGGGCGAGTGTGTGGGCGAGTGTGTGGGCGAGTGTTAGGGCGAGTGTGAGGGCGAGTGTGTGGGCGAGTGTTAGGGCGAGTGTGAGGGCGAGTGTGTGGGCGAGTGTGTGGGCGAGTGTTAGGGCGAGTGTGAGGGCGAGTGTGTGGGCGAGTGTTAGGGCGAGTGTTAGGGCGAGTGTGTGGGCGAGTGTTAGGGCGAGTGTGAGGGCGAGTGTGTGGGCGAGTGTGTGGGCGAGTGTTAGGGCGAGTGTTAGGGCGAGTGGTGTGGGCGAGTGTTAGGGCGAGTGTGAGGCGAGTGTGTGGGCGAGTTGTGGGAGTGTGTTGGGCGAGTGTGAGGGCGAGTGTGTGGGCGAGTGTTAGGGCGGCGTGTGAGGGCGAGTGTGTGGGCGTGTGTGGGCGAGTGTAGGGCGAGTGTTAGGGGCGATGTTGTGGCGAGTGTGTGGGCGAGTGTAGGGCGAGTGTGAGGGCGAGTGGGTGGGCGAGTGTGTGGGCGAGTGTAGGGCGAGTGTGAGGGCGAGTGTGTGGCGAGTGGGGGCGAGTGTTAGGACGAGTGTGTGGGCGGTGTGAGGGCGAGTGTGTGGGCGAGTGTGTGGAGTGTTGAGGGGAGTGTGAGGGCGAGTGTGTGGGCGAGTGTGTGGGCGAGTGTAGGGCGAGTGTGAGGCGAGTGTGTGGGCGAGTGTGTGGGCGAGTGTTAGGGAGAGTGGAGGCGAGTGTGTGGGCGAGTGTGTGGGCGAGTGTTAGGACGGTTGTGTGGGCGAGTGTGAGGGGCAGTGTGTGGGCGAGTGTGGGGCGAGTGTGTGGGGCGAGTGTGATGGGCGAGTGTGTAGGGCGAGTGTGAGGGCGAGTGTGTGGGCGAGTGTGTGGGCGAGTGTGTGGGCGAGTGTGTGGGCGAGTGGTGAGGGACGAGTGGTGTTGGCGAGTGTGGGGCGAGTGTGTAGGGCGAGTGTGAGGGCGAGTGTGAGGGCGAGTGTGTGGGCGAGTGTGATGGGCGAGTGTGAGGGCGAGTGTGTGGGCGTAGTGTGTGGCGAGTGTGTGGGCTAGTGTGAGGGCGAGTGGTGGGGCGAGTGTGAGGGCGAGTGTGTGGGCGAGTGTGAGGGGCGAGTGTGAGGGCGAGTGTGTGGGCGAGTGTGTGGGCGAGTGTTTAGGGCGAGTGTGAGGGCGAGTGTGTGGGCGAGTGTGTGGGCGAGGTGTTAGGGCGAGTGTGAGGGCGAGTGTGTGGGCGAGTGTGTGGGCGAGTGTTAGGACGAGTGTGTGGGCGAGTGTGAGGGCGAGTGTGTGGGCGAGTGTGTGGGCGAGTGTGAGGGCGAGTGTGTGGGCGAGTGTGTGGGCGAGTGTTAGGGCGAGTGTGAGGGCGAGTGTGTGGGCGAGTGTGTGGGCGAGTGTTAGGGCGAGTGTGAGGGCGAGTGTGTGGGCGAGTGTGTGGGCGAGTGTTAGGGCGAGTGTGTGGGCGAGTGTGAGGGCGAGTGTGTGGGCGAGTGTGTGGGCGAGTGTGAGGGCGAGTGTGTGGGCGAGTGTGAGGGCGAGTGTGTGGGCGAGTGTGTGGGCGAGTGTTAGGGCGAGTGTGAGGGCGAGTGTGTGGGGTGAGTGTGGGCGAGTGTTAGGGCGAGTGTGTGGGCGAGTGTGTGGGCGAGTGTTAGGGCGAGTGTGAGGGCGAGTGTGAGGGCGAGTGTGAGGGCGAGTGTGAGGGCGAGTGTGAGGGCGAGTGTGAGGGCGAGTGTGTGGGCGAGTGTCAGGGCGAGTGTGTGGGCGAGTGTGCGGGCGAGTGTGAGGGCGAGTGTGAGGGCGAGTGTTTGGGCGAGTGTGTGGGGCGAGTGTTAGGGCGAGTGTGGTGGGGCGAGTGTGGGCGAGTGTTAGGGCGAGTGTGTAGGGCGATGTGGAGGGCGAGTGTGAGGGCGAGTGTGTAGGGCGAGTGTGAGGGCGATGTGTGGGGCGAGTGTTAGGGCGAGTGTGTGGGCGAGTGTGAGGGCGAGTGTGAGGGCGAGTGGTGAGGGCGATTGTGTGGGCGAGTGTGAGGGCGAAGTTGTGAGGGCGAGTGTGTGGGCGAGTGTGAGGGCGAGTGTGTGGGCGAGTGTGTGGCGAGTGTGAGGGCGAGTGTGTGGGCGAGTGTGTGGGCGAGTGTTAGGGCGAGTGTGAGGGCGAGTGTGTAGGGCGAGTGTGGGGCGAGTGGGTGGGCGAGTGTGAGGGCGAGTGTGGAGGGCGAGTGTGTGGGCGAGTGTGTGGGCGAGTGTTAGGGCAAGAGTGTGAGGGCGAGTGTGTGGGCGAGTGTGTGGGCGAGTGTGTGAGGGCGAGTGTGTGGGCGAGTGTGAGGGCGAGTGTGTGGGCGAGTGTGTGGGGCGAGTGTTAGGGCGAGTGTGAGGGCGAGTTTGTGGGCGAGTGTGTGGGCGAGTGTTAGGGCGAGTGTGTGGGCGAGTGTGTGGCGAGTGTTAGGGCGAGTGTGAGGGCGAGTGTGAGGGCGAGTGTGAGGGCGAGTGTGAGGGCGAGTGTGAGGGCGAGTGTGAGGGCGAGTGTGTGGGCGAGTGTTAGGGCGAGTGTGTGGGCGAGTGTGAGGGCGAGTGTGAGGGCGAGTGTGAGGGCGAGTGTGTGGGCGAGTGTTAGGGCGAGTGTGTGGGCGAGTGTGTGGGGCGAGTGTTAGGGCGAGTGTGAGGGCGAGTGTGAGGGCGAGTGTGAGGGCGAGTGTGAGGGCGAGTGTGTGGGCGAGTGTTAGGGCGAGTGGTTGTGGGCGAGTGTGAGGGCGAGTGTTGAGGGCGAGTGTGAGGGCGAGTGTGTGGGCGAGTGTGAGGGCGAGTGTGAGGGCGAGTGTGTGGGCGAGTGTGAGGGCGAGTGTGTGGGCGAGTGTGTGGGCGAGTGTGAGGGCGAGTGTGAGGGCGAGTGTGAGGGCGAGTGTGTGGGCGAGTGTTAGGGCGAGTGTGTGGGCGAGTGTGAGGGCGAGTGTGAGGGCGAGTGTGAGGGCGAGTGTGTGGGCGAGTGTGAGGGCGAGTGTGAGGGCGAGTGTGAGGGCGAGTGTGTGGGCGAGTGTGAGGGCGAGTGTGTGGGCGAGTGTGTGGGCGAGTGTTAGGGCGAGTGTGAGGGCGAGTGTGTGGGCGAGTGTGTGGGCGAGTGTTAGGGCGAGTGTGAGGGCGAGTGTGTGGGCGAGTGTGTGGGCGAGTGTTAGGGCGAGTGTGAGGGCGAGTGTGTGGGCGAGTGTGTGGGCGAGTGTTAGGGCGAGTGTGTGGGCGGAGGCGAGTGTGTGGGCGAGTGTGTGGCGAGTGTGAGGGCGAGTGTGTGGGCGAGTGTGAGGGCGAGGTGTGGGCGAGTGTGAGGGCGAGTGGGGCGAGTGTGGGGCGAGTGTTAGGGCGAGTGTGAGGGCGAGTGTGTGGGCGAGTGTGTGGGCGAGTGTTAGGGCGAGTGTGTGGGCGAGTGTGTGGGCGAGTGTTAGGGCGAGTGTGAGGGCGAGTGTGAGGGCGAGTGTGAGGGCGAGTGTGAGGGCGAGTGTGAGGGCGAGTGTGTGGGCGAGTGTTAGGGCGAGTGTGTGGGCGAGTGTGAGGGCGAGTGTGAGGGCGAGTGTGAGGGCGAGTGTGAGGGCGAGTGTGTGGGCGAGTGTTAGGGCGAGTGTGTGGGCGAGTGTGTGGGCGAGTGTTAGGGCGAGTGTGAGGGCGAGTGTGAGGGCGAGTGTGAGGGCGAGTGTGAGGGCGAGTGTGAGGGCGAGTGTGAGGGCGAGTGTGTGGGCGAGTGTTAGGGCGAGTGTGTGGGCGAGTGTGAGGGCGAGTGTGAGGGGCGAGTGTGAGGGCGAGTGTGTGGGCGAGTGTGAGGGCGAGTGTGAGGGCGAGTGTGTGGGCGAGTGTGAGGGCGAGTGTGTGGGCGAGTGTGTGGGCGAGTGTGAGGGCGAGTGTGAGGGCGAGTGTGAGGGCGAGTGTGTGGGCGAGTGTTAGGGCGAGTGTGTGGGCGAGTGTGAGGGCGAGTGTGAGGGCGAGTGTGAGGGCGAGTGTGTGGGCGAGTGTGAGGGCGAGTGTGAGGGCGAGTGTGAGGGCGAGTGTGTGGGCGAGTGTGAGGGCGAGTGTGAGGGCGAGTGTGTGGGCGAGTGTGTGGGCGAGTGTGAGGGCGAGTGTGTGGGCGAGTGTGAGGGCGAGTGTGAGGGCGAGTGTGTGGGCGAGTGTGAGGGCGAGTGTGTGGGCGAGTGTGTGGGCGAGTGTGAGGGCGAGTGTGTGGGCGAGTGTGAGGGCGAGTGTGAGGGCGAGTGTGTGGGCGAGTGTGTGGGCGAGTGTGAGAGGTGCGCTGAATGGATATTCAGTTTAACACGCAGCAGGCTTTCGCGACGGATATCATCCATAATAGAGGTCTTTTGGGTTAGATTGCCTAAATATTGAAATGTGTCGTTAAAACCCGCC